>NC_086446.1:673725829-673898329 GCF_028390025.1 Pseudophryne corroboree
ATAATTGTATTGGAAATGTATTTTCCTTAGTAGTGCATATTTACAGAGACTAAGAAAATATTTGCTGATATTCTTTAGATTATTTTTATTTTATTTTGTTTTATTTCACAGAACTGTATTTGAAAAAATAAAAAACAAATAAAATGAAATCTATTGCAGTGCTTTGAAAGATTCATTAGGGTCCTGACGGAATGATCTTCTACTTTCAGGGCGAGATGGGATGACCATTTTTGGTCAGAGGCAGACCCCCAAAAAGAGGAGAAAATCGAGAACAGCTTTCACAAACCACCAGATCTATGAGCTGGAGAAACGATTTTTGTACCAGAAGTATTTGTCCCCGGCCGACAGGGACCAAATCGCGCAGCAGCTAGGACTGACCAATGCCCAAGTCATCACCTGGTTCCAAAACCGCAGAGCAAAACTCAAGAGAGACCTGGAGGAGATGAAAGCGGACGTGGAGTCCACAAAAAAAATCAGCCCATCCTCTGTGGAAGCCGTGCTCACCATATCAGAACTGGAGGACTCAGAGTCCATAGGCAGCGTCAAAAGTAGGTCCAGGTCCCCCAATCTGCTGGACCGCCACCTCCAGCTGTCCCCCTCATCCCCTCTTACAGACCAGCACACCAGCAAGGAGTGCTCGGAGGATGAAGAAGACGTGGAAATAGATGTCGACGATTGACTTGTATTTATTTATTTATTTTTATAAATTTTAAGACACACAAAAAAGACTAAAATGAAAGCAAGAATGGACAGTGGTTATATGCTGCGCTTGTTTCATAAAACATTGCTGAAAACTAAATCATACCTTACACCCCAGGCAGTTTCTTTTCAATTAAAGCAATAAGTAATATAGCAAACAAAACAAAATCACATAAAACGACTTATATGACTACGGCTGCCCAATCAGGTAGTTTTCTTGTTGTTTTCTTTATTCTTTTTAATTATTATTATGATAACTATTTTTGTTTTATTTTATTTTTGGAATGGTGCAATTGTGTATGGCTTCTGTACAAATATTTAAACATATTTTTTTAAGCTTTGATTCTTAACCTCTAAATAATGTACCTATCACGTAGCTTTGGTAAATAAAAAACATCTCAATGATTATTTTGTGACCCAAACCTTTTCACAATTTTCACTTGATCTGCTTATTTTAGTCATGGTTCCTCTGCATTTTAAAATACGCGGAAATACACGGATTTTTTGTTGGAATCTTTTCCCCCTGTATTAAGATTACTAGAATCTTTTTTTTGTCTTTATCTTTTCCTACATGTCATTTTCTCGTATCTGATGTAATTTTTCTCTCGCTCTACTATATATATATATATATATATATATATATATATATATATATATATATATATATATATATATATCTATCCACACAAATATATATAAATATATATATATATATATATATATATATATAATTTTTCCTTTTCTTCATGTGTTTATTTTTTCTTAATTTTTATTGAACAATCCTTCCTAATATTAGTACAAAAGGTCGAACCAGTTATTTTTTACTTGTTTCTAAAAATTTGCATGATACAATGAAATACGACGACATAATACTACTTGTAAAAAGTTATATAAATATGAAATGTACAGACAAAAAAAAGGTTTGATAGAATTGTTAAAAAAAGGGAAAAAAGTAAAAATGAACACATTGTAAAGGCCTGCTATTTAAGTTTAAGCGCCAGAATCAATGCTGGTTTGTTTACTTTATTTTGAAATAGTACAGAGATTCTTTTTCAAATTCAATAAAAAAAAAAATACATTTTAATAATATTACAAATGTATATAGCATCTTTGCAGTGTGTGTGTGTATGTGTATGTGTGTATATATATATATATATATATATATGATGATGATGATGATTATTATTATTTTTTATATTATTATTATTATTATTATTATTATTATTATTACCTCTACTACAACTAATAATAGCCTATAGCGTCAACACGTGGATTGTCTATTTTCTGACAATATAGATAACTACACAGGGATTTTAACTTGTTGAATTATCTCAATAATTGTAATGAATAAAACATGTATATGTAGTGTTCTACACAACAAACGTTTGATCCACATATGAGCAAGGACATTCCTTTATATAGCGGTACTCAGCACCTATGTCTGCCCTGAACCTGCACCCTATCTGAGTATTTTGAGATTAAACCCTCAACATAATGGTGATTTTATATCCAAAGTGTGCCTTGCCTTTTTGACCCAGCAACCCATGTTTTGCTTTTCTTTGCAAAATTTATGTGAGAAGCTCAAATCTGGCGGAGTGAGAGAGGAGGGGGGAGAAGGGACTAAAAAAACACTGAGTTTTGGGCCAGTTTCTCCGAGGCTATATAAATCTCTCTCTCTCTTTGAAAATGGATGGGGCTATAATTTTAGCGTAAAGCATGAAAACTGGGGACAAATGAGTCCCCTTCCCTGATGTGACAAGTGACAATGGTCCGTGCACAGCCTCCTGCAGCTCCCAATGCTGAGACAAGCGTGGCCCTTCACAGAGAAAGAGAAGAGCGTTTGGAGGCCATATGGTTTCTGAATTTCCTTCACAATTTTTAGACAATTTGATGGATTGGGTTAACCCTCCTTGAGACTGTTTAACTCCACTTTACAAAAGCAGTAATGAATACATGGCTCTCTCTTCACGAAGGGCATCTGTGCAATTCCATGTGTTTACTGGCATTCTGAGCAAGTCTATGAATTACAATGAAATCCACTTTACCCCCACTCTCTGCCTTGGAGAACACTGCTCTGCCTTTTTTGGGGTGGGAATCATAGGTTTGACTTTTGTCCATATATGATTGTTTTTGTTGTTTCTGTCGTCGTCGTCGTCGTCGTCCCCCCACCCCTCACCCTCTAAACAGTCTTCAATCTTCAGCTAAAAAGTACTTTATGCTAAAGAGGCAAGTCGTAAATGTTAGCTCCTGTGACAGTTATGCCTGGATCTAGTTAAAGCCTTTTTATTTGTTTTCTTTCTTCCTTTTTTTTTTTTTTATCTTCTCCCCTCTTTTGCTTTTATCCCTTTGTTTTAGAGGGGGTTTAATGAGGCTGAAAACGCTACAATTCAATGTAGTGGAAGAGAAGAAAAGGGAGAAAGGAGTAGAGTTAATTTGGGTTAGAGCTTTTGTCTTGAAATGTGCAGGGAGATAAATGGTTGAATGAATAATACAAAGAGGGCAGTGAAGTTTACCACACGTGGCAAAGGCTGGTAATATACCCATTCAGCAAAAATAACTGTACTCTCTGTTCCACTGCTTTCAGGGCTGGTGTAAATAAATGTAAGATATAAGGCTAGATGGGAGAGGGCAACATACCGATCCCTGGTGACAAGTGATTGTTATGTACTGTATAAGTGATGCGCCGTCTGCCTGAGTCTACAGTCATTTACCAGTTAGATATTACTGCCACTACTGCTGTCATTATTTTGGTTACTTCTCATTAATTGTTTTTCTTAGAGCCATATCTACAGTAAGGTACTCAGGCTCGGTACAATGGTAATAGTCTATATTTTAAGAGATGCGATTGAAAGATTCCGATGTATAGTTAATGTATATTTATTGAGAGAGAGAGAGAGAGAGAGAGAGAGAGAGAGAGATCGTTATTGAGCGTTTAATCCAAGAGGATAGATAGATAGATAGATAGATAGATAGATAGATAGATAGATAGCTATGCTGTTAGGATACATACTGTATGTATATAGATGTGTGTGTGTGTGTGTGTGTGTGTGTGTGTGTATGTATACATATATATACATATATAAAATATATATATATACTATATATAGCCATGTCAGTGTACGTGTGTTGTGTGTGTGTGTGTGTGTGTGTGTGTGTGTGTATGTGTGTGTATTTATATATATATATATATATATATATGTGTACACACACACACACACACACACACACACACACACACACACACACACACACCTTTACTAGCTATGTTTGCACAAGCATAGCATGAGCTATTGTTTTTATATATATATATATATATATATATATGTATTTATATGTATATATATATATATATATATATATATAAAATCGTAAAGACAACGGAATCTACTAATAAGTACAAATAAAAAAAAAAATATATATATACACATACAGTATGTATGTATGTATGTATGTATGTATGTATACTCTCTCTCTCTCTCTCTCTCTCTCTCTCTCTCTCTCTCTCTCTCTCTCTCTCTCGTAGCCCGACTCTAGCCAGTGGACGCTACGATCCTTCACACCCAGGTGACAGTGCAGTCGATACTCAGAAATGTTCTTGGTGATACCCTTTTAACTTGATACACAATCGATGTATATGGAGTGAGTTGGAAGAAAGGAACCCGAACACCCTGCTATCTGAAGATTTCCAGTATTGATCAGATTGCCATGTCAGTACAGTTAATGCGCCAAGGCTGCATTTATTCTAGTGGATCATAAAGTCTACCCATGTGGACGACCCAAGAGTGCACTTGTAATTAAATTTCTGCCTGCCTGGTGCACTAGCAGAAGTCTGCGAGGCTGTGGGCTGGGACTCAGTTGTAGAGCACAAGTAAACGTGCAGCGTATGTAACAAGCAGGTGTTCCAGTGTCTGAGCTCTGTGATGTGAACACACAGTATCTCAGCTTTAGATGTAAGCTCATCCCTGGTGCGCAGTGTGTTCAGCAATGGCATTGGGATTTGAGGCTCATAAATGTATGAGATTTCCCCTGGCATTAAGGGGATGTCTAGAGAGTCTTGCCAAGTAAACTCATGGGTGCTGGAATAATACCTCTCACACAACTGCCCATTTATTTCTATTATAGAACTCCCACCTCTGTCTCCACTACTTCTGCTTTGCCATTTACGCACGCCCATAGCTTACTGTATACTATATATAATTATAGTCAATGTCAGGTGATCTCTCTACTGATTTACTCCCACAGAGTACCTGGAAAGGCCACCTGAGGTCCATATTTCATCTTGTTCACTTATCAAAACCTCCAAAAATGAGTGCACCCCTGCATGATCCAACAGGACTGCTGCAGGTTGAATCAGTGGAATTCACTTCCTTATTTTATGAGGTGTCAGGGAGGATGTCAAACGTGGCAACGATAAGTAATACTACAGTCTGAGGGACCAGAACGTAGTAATTAATCCCAAAGACTTAAGTGTATTTTAGTTCAGGAGAAAAAAAATCACTAATTCAATCGTCCGGAAAATTGAAGTTTGATGCATGAGTCCCTGCTGGAAGGGGAGTTCTCTCCTCTCTTCTGAATCCTGGATGGGGCTCGGATGATCACATTACATTTCTACATCCCTTCCTTACACATTCAATCACTCAGCCCCACTGCATATTCATGCACCCCCTCACCCCACCCCACCCCCATTTACCACACTCCCTTAAAGGTGACATCATGAACCGATATGGTTGGAGTATTAAACCAGATGTTTGGGGTTACTGATGTCACTTTTACATCTGCTGGCATATATCAAATGGTTCCTTTTATATGTAAATATTTAAAGTGTGTTATAGTACTATCTGTATTGCATAACAAGACACTAGTGGGGACTAATGCTTAAAAATATGTCTCTCCCCAGACATACTGCAGGTGCTGATTCATCGAAAATTGGTCAGATTTATCACAGAAGGATTATTTATCCTTTCCCTGTGCAAACTGCAAAACATACCCTAAGTACAGTGTTTATATATAAATTATATATCTCTATACCAGTAAAACACACACACACACACACACACACACACACACACACACACACACACACGCTATACTATACAACATGGTATACCTTTAGGATCTCGGCTGTCAGAGGATCCCAGCAGCCAGTATCCCGACAGCTGTCAGAACACCGACGGCGGCATCCCTAAATGATCAGGATCCCGACGACAGAATCCCGACGGAGGATCCCGAATGTAAGTATTAACAGCCGGGTTAGGTTCAGGTTCAGCGGGAGGTAGGTTAAGTTTAGGCACATTCCGGAGGTGGGTTAGGGTTGGGCTGCAGGGTGGGGGAGATTAGGTTTAGGCTGCAGAGAGGGGGAAGTTAGGGTTAGACACCACTAGGGGGAGGTTAGGGTCAGGCACCAATAGGGGGGGTTGCGGACAGGGAGGGTTAGGGGTAGGGGAGGGGAGGTTAAGATGCTTACCTCAGCCTTGTTGGGATTGCCGTGATCGCAATGCCGGCATCAGGATACTGACCGCCGACATCCCGACCGCCAGGATTTCATGCTGAATCCTACAATACACATATATGAGATATATATACATGGTCGAGTCACTTTATTATGACCACCAGCTAATAGCCAGAGTAACCGCCGTGTGCAGCACGGAGAGCAGCTAGACAGGCTGCACTGTCATTTTGGACACAGGTCTGGTAGCCCCAAGGTTCATTTTGATGGTGAGCTGCTCCACTGTAGTGTGTCAGTCTACACTCATGCACAGTGTCGGACTGGGGATTGGAGGGCCCACCGGGGAAATGCAGTGATAGGGGCCCATGTTTAGAAGCTTGGCTAACTATTTGTGTATGTTCTGGGCCCCTTGATATATAGCAAATACCACTAGTGCATGCATGAGAATGTACCAGATTAATAATACTATAGGAAGTACACCATAGCCCTGTACAGTATAATGTAACATATGCATAATGTGTAATTCAAGTGCAAAATATGATACCTAGAGGAGGTGGTGGGGGCCACAGGTAGTGGGGCCCACTGGTGGTTTCCCCTGTACCCCTGTGGGCCAGTCCGACCCTGCTCATGCACCTTCATAGCCGACATTCACCTCTCACATCAATGGCACATGGTGCACCGCAGTTTTCACATCAATTATCCGCAATGGTGCCATTTATCTAGTGACGATACACCTTCACCACCGCAGCACGGAACAGTTCACCCACTGCAATATTTCTGAAATACTGCCACCCTTGGCCCAAATGTCGATAATCATCACTTATCGCAACTCAGATATATCGCCCCTTTTACCCATGACAGCAACTATTGATATTTGTGCAGACTGTCATAATAATGGGACTCAACTGTGTGTGTGTTTGTGTGTATATATATATATATATATATATATATATATATATATATGTATATATATATAATATTTATATATGAGAGAGATAAAGTGGTCAGAGAAAAAAATACCAACCAATCGGCTCCACAACTGTCATGTTTCAAACTCAGCCTGTAGCTTGACAATTAGGAACTGGTTGACTGGTACTTTATCTCTGTCCACTTTATCTCCCTCCAAAGCTTAGTACATAGACCCTTATATGTGTTATAGTATAGTATTATACTGATTATAATGAAAACCAGTGTTAATTAATCATTTTTACATTAGATAAGTTTCCTTATTTCTAGAAAATATCTTCGAGATTGTTGTGTCATAATAAAAAGGAAGGAAAAAACACTTTCAACCAGTGGTTCTATGGTATAAGTAAGTTACTATGTATTCTGAAATATATATAGATTATGTGTAAATTGTTATGATCATATTAATATTTGGATTTTAATACAGCATAGTTGACCTTCTCATGATTATATAAGTGAATATTTAAAATGTATTCCCCTCCTGGCTATTGGAAACTTAGTGGAGCATTTTTAAATTAATACAGGTTGAGTATCCCATATCCAAATATTCCGAAATACGGAATATTCCGAAATACGGACTTTTTTGAGTGAGAGTGAAATAGTGAAACCTTTGTTTTTTGATGGCTCAATGTACACAAACTTTGTTTAATACATAAAGTTATTAAAAATATTGTATTAAATGACCTTCAGACTGTGTATATAAGGTGTATATGAAACATAAATAAATTGTGTGAATGTACACACACTTTGTTTAATGCACAAAGTTATAAAAAATATTGGCTAAAATTGACTTCAGGCTGTGTGTATAAGGTGTATATGTAACATAAATGCCTTCTGTGCTTAGACTTAGGTCCCATCGCCATGATATCTCATTATGGTATGCAATTATTCCAAAATACGGAAAAATCCGATATCCAAAATATCTCTGGTCCCAAGCATTTTGGATTAGGGATACTCAGCCTGTACTATGATTGAAAGGATACTATTTAATTGCCATATTTTTAGACTTTTACATGTCTCATCTTGTATTAAATTATCTTGTACACTAACTGCTTAAAAACATATTAACCACTTGAAAAATATGTAGCAAGATCTACACAACTTTAGCAAGTGAAGTGTTTATAAACAAGGTCCTATAATCAGAATCAGAATTAGAATCAGCTTTATTGGCCAGGTATACTTGCATATGCTAGAAATTTGATTTCGGTTTACAGTACAACAGCCAGGTGGGAACACACACACAAGAGGGGGGGATGCGGAGGGGGAATATATGCAGTATACATCTTAAGTAAAAGTACACAGTGTTCATTACAATCAGAAGATCGGAGTAGAGCGACTGGACAGTCAACCCGGCAGTTTTTTAGGTGTTCAGCAGGTGGACTGCTTGAGGAAAGAAGCTTTTTAGGCTTCTATTGGTTCTGGTGGGAATGGCCCTGTATCTTTTTCCTGATGGCAGCAGGTTGAGCTCGCCATAGCCCGGGTGAGGCGGATCATTGACTATCCTGGTCGCCGATTTTTTGCCTCTGGACTGGTAAAGTTCGTGGACAGGCGGGAGGTCAACTCCGATCATCTTCTCAGCAGACCTTACCACTCTTTGGAGCCTGCGTTTGTCTCTCTCACTGGCAGAGCTATACCAGACGATAATCGAGGAGCACAGAACAGATTCTACAATTGTTGAGTAGAAGAGGAGCAGGAGATTCTGTGGGATGTTAAACTTCTTAAGTTGGCTTAGGAAGAAAAGCCTCTGCTGCGCCTTTCCGGTGGTGGCATCTGCATTTGGTCCCCACTTGAGGTCTCTAGAGATCGTGGTCCCCAGGAATTTGAAGGAGCCCACTAGCGACACTACACTATCGGCTACTCATCGTCTTATAGCATACTCATATTATTACATACTTCATGTTAAAATGGCCTGGAGAAAAAAATGGAAATACCAATATAAAGTCATGTAATATATCATTGTATAGGAGAGATGCAGCACCATTATTCCACAGGAGTGTGACACAACTGAAACCTGGTTAATAACTTCAATCCCACGAATGCTTAAGCTGGCCATACACTAGGTCGATATCGTGAACGAATACATGATTTTGACGCCTCATCCGATGCATCATGAGCACATTGCGCATGTTTTGGGTATGATTACGAAGCGATGAGCAGACCCGCGGGTCGAATGTCACATCCTCTGATCATACGTGCAGCCCATATTATCCGTCGTAATCGTATGCACATCGTACGATTTGGATTGCAATTTCCCTGGACTTTTTTTTCTGAGGCACATTATTGATCGTTTAACGACGAGTCGTTAGCACATCATGTGTTACTTGTGAGTGTCCGGGACTGCCAGGGATCTGCCTTGGAGTTCAAGGGGTATATCGTGATATGACTCGCATCGGATGTATGGCCAGCAGCAAAGGTAAAAGTGAGGCGAAACGAGGCAGACATTCCGCCAATTCCATTTGGAGACGGAACCAGTTCCGGCGCCTCCAACTCAACTAACCCATTATGTCAGCTGGGGTGCAGGGACATGCCGGGCACCAACTGAGATTATGTTACCAGCAGGCGCCCAGCTCCTTTCCCATAGTGGCAGCCGGAGGCAGGAGCTCACTCCTGAGCTCTGGATTCCATCTCTGTCAGGGTGCTGTCTTGACGTCTCTCCCATGGTTCTGAGGAGCGGGAGGCAAGTATGGACGGCAGTGGTTGGACGGAGGAGCGGGGCTTAAGGTGAGTATATTGTGTTTATTGTTTTTTGAGTGTGTAAGCGGCGCTACTAGAGGGGGCATAACTACTGGGCATATATCTTCTGGGGGCATATCTCCTGGGGCATAACTACAGGGGGCATATCTACTGGGGGCATAAATACAGGGACATATCTACTGGAGGCTTAACTACAGGGGCATATCTACTGGGGGTATAACTACAGGGTACATAACTACAGGGGGCATATCTACTGGAAGCATAACTACAGGGGGGCATGTCTACAGGGGGCATAACTACAGGGGGCATAACTACAGGGGGACATCTACAAGGGGCATAACTACTGGGGGCATATCGACAGGGGGCATAACTAAAGGGGGCACATCTACTGGGGGCATAACTAAAGGGGCATAACTACTGGGGCAATGCTACATGGGGCATAACTAAGGGGGCATTACTACTGGGGACAATACTACACGGGGGCATTACTACTGGAGGCACTACTAATGAGGACATTGCATAGTGGGCACTTCATAAGGGGCATCACTCCTGGGGACATAAGGGGCACTATTACTGGGGGCACTGCATAAGGAGCACTATATAAGGGGCACTACATAAGGGGCACTACCACTGTGGGCACTACCACTACAGTGGGCATTGCATAAGGGGCACTACTGTTGTGGACATTATGTGTATTTGGGGTGCTACTACTGTGTGCTTTGTGTATAAGGGGCACTAATGTGTGTCATAACAAACATGATTAAGGGACACTAGTATGTGGTGTAATATGAATCATATTGTGCTACTGTGCGGCGTAATTTGAATTTGGGATACTATTGGGTGACCACGTCCCTTTCTTTTTTAGACCACGCCCCTTTTTTTGCACAGGCGCTGAGGGTGGGAGGTGGGCAGGGATGAGTTCCACCACCTCTCGAGGAACACTTTAAGCATGGCCAGCATTAATTGTTTTATCATCTGATCACTGAGAATTCTGTGATATATGAATAACATCAGACACTGATGTTCACACTGTTCACATCTATGGGGCACTGTAACACTAAGGGGGACATGTACTAAGCAGTGATAAAAGTGGAGAAGTGAGCCAATGGAGAAGTTGATCATGGTAACCAATCAGCATTGACGTAACATTTATCATTTGCATACTGTAAAAGTATACAGAGCAGCTGATTGGTTGCCATAGGCAACTTCTCCACTTTTATCACTGCTAGTTAGTATATGTTCCCCTAAATTCCTTATCACACCTCTCTAATTAGTATAGAAATGATGCAAATGAGGATAAAGTGGTCACTCAGTATCATTATATAGCAAATAGCATGACCAAAACCACGCATCACAGGCACTGCAGCTCTATAACGCTGGTGGCTATGTAATTCTGACAGTTCTGTAATGCTGGTGACTCTGTAATGAAGGTGGTTCTGTAATATAGGTGCTTCTGTAGTGTAGGTGGCTCTGTGATGCGGGCAGTTCACAAAGCCGAATTTAGGGGTCAGGCCGCCCCTAGGCACATTATTGGCTGCCGCGCCCCCTTCATCACTTCATTGCCCCTTTCATTTTGGATGCCAGTCCAGATGCCTTGAGACCACCAAAGCAGCCCCAACCTCACCCTACTACCAGCTCTTGGACCACAATTTGCTGCCCATTGTCTCACCCCCATCATTTGCTAAATAAATAAAAATATCTCATATATATTTGTCCAGATCTGTGACTCTGTGACTCATTTGCTAATGCTGGGCGTGGTGCTGGGTGTGGCTAGGAGCTCTGAGTCATAGTCACAGATCTGGATAGGAGAGATCAGGCCTGCAAGAGTGGCGGTACGATCAGGTATGGCATACCGTTAAGAATCTAGCCACCCGTATGCCGTACCCACGGCCCGCCACTCACACACACCATAGCCGCCGTTAGTGGCTATTACAGTAAAAGCCGCCAATGTTCTCCTCCTCCCATTCCCAGCCCGCTGCTGTGTCAGGGAAGGAGAGGAGAGCTCAGTGCAGTCCCGTCCCTCAGTGCAGCTCAGTCAGACTTTGGTCTCCGGCCACGGTGTGTTTCTTCTCAACTGAGCACCGGTTCATTAGCCAATCAGAGCTTGCGGAGCGGCAGCCAATCAGGAGATGTGACTCCTGGTCTGCAAGCTCTGATTGGCTAACGAACCGGTGTTCAGTTGAGAAGATACACGACGTGGCCGGAGACCACCAGAGTCTGACTTAGAAGCACTGAGGGATGGGCCCACGCTCCGTTCTCCTCTCCGTCCCCCGACCTTGATACAGCAGTGGGTGAGCAGCAGGAGGGAGGTGTGGGGTGGGGGGGGGGGGGCATATGTATAACTGCCATTGTGGGCCATATATGGCACTGGGGGCATATGTATATAGGGCATTGTGGGGCATATGTACATCTGGCATTGTGGGGCATATGTATAACTGGAACTGTGGGGCCAGGCCCGGCGCTACCCGCTCAGCAAAGGGATGCAGTGCAGGTAGGCGCCAGGGAGGAGAGGCGCTTTCCCTGCACTGCATCCCCGCTGCTGCGCCGTCCTGTCCCCCCCTGCTGCCGGCTGCTCTGCCTGTCACTGTATGACAGGCAGCGGCTCCGGCAGATTAAAGCCTCCTCTCCTCTCCCTTTGACATTCTCTACGGTAACAGTTCTCCTCCCCCAGGCGGCGCTAACATACGCTACCCATTGTTTTCTCCCCGGGCCTCCCCTCGCTGGAATTACACTTGCTCCGCCTCTTTTCCGCAGCGGCCACTCAGACATCCCAAGCTGTGGCATGTGCGCATGCACAAGAAAATAGAAAAGGGGGAGCGCGGCATCAGCGACGCTGAGACCTGAGTTGCCACGGCGGAGCAAGTGTAATACCAGCGAGGGGAAGCCCAGGGACAAAACAACAGGGAGCGTATGGCAGCGCTGGCTGGGGGAGGAGAACTGTTACCATGGAGAATGTCAAAGGGAGCGCAGTGAAGGCAGCTGAGTACATCCTGCCCTAACTGATTGGACGAAGGGGGCGGGGCTTCACGGACGGAAAGGGGGCGGAGCTTCACAGACGAAAAGGGGACGGGGCTACACGGAAACCAGAAGACTGCAGTACCATAGAGGAGCGGGAAGATCCTCTTCAAATGTAAGTAGTCTCTCTCCCCCCCCCTCCCTCTCCCTACCAACTTGACACTTGCCTGCCGTACTGTATAAAATGGGGACACCTGCCTGCCGTACTGTATAAAATGGGGACACGTGCCTGCGTAATGTGTAAAATGGGGACTCTCGCCTGCGTAATGTGTAAAATAGGGACACTTGCCTGTGTAATGTGTAAAATGGGGACTCTCGCTTGCGTAATGTGTAAAATGGGGACACTTGCCTGTGTAATGTGTAAACTGGGGACTCTCGCCTGCGTAATGTGTACAATGGGGGCACTTGCCTGACGTACTGTGCAAAATGGGGACTCTTGCCTGCTGTAATGTGTAAAATGAGGACTCTTGCCTGCGTAATGTGTAAAATGGGGACTCTCGCCTGCGTAATGTGTAAAATTGGGACTCTCGCCTGCCGTACTGTGTAAAATGGGGACTCTCGCCTGCGTAATGTGTAAAATGGGGACTCTTGCCTGCCGTACTGTGTAAAATGGGGACTGTCGCCTGCGTAATGTGAAAAATGGGGACACTTGCCTGCGTAATGTGTAAAATGGGGACTCTTGCCTGCGTAATGTGTAAAATGGGGACTCTCGCCTGCGTAATGTGTAAAATGGGGACTCTTGCCTGCCGTACTGTGTAAAATGGGGACTCCCGCCTGCGTAATGTGTAAAATGGGGACTCTTGCCTGCCGTACTGTGTAAAATGGGGACACTTGCCTGCCGCACTGTGTAAAATGGGGACACTTGCCTGCCGCACTGTGTAAAATGGGGACACTTGCCTGCCGCACTGTGTAAAATGGGGACTCTTTCCTGCCGTAATGTGTAAAATGGGGACTTTTGATGTTTGTTTTTTTCCCCCTGTGGTGGCCGTGATGATATCAGATTAGACCACGCCCATATCAATGAGGCCACGCCCCCTTGCCGGGAGCGCGCCCATGCTTTTTCTTTTTATAGCTATGGGGGTGGGGTGGGGGCGCTTTTTTAAAATGTAAATTGGGGGGGGGGGGGCGCATTTTGAAATCTCGCACTGGGAGCCAAATTGTCTAGAAACAGCCCTGGACCACATCCTTTTATTCAGCGGCGCTGTCCCTTTGTAAAGTATGGGAGGGCGCAAATTTATAGTTTGCAGGAGGGCGCCGAACACCCTAGAACCGGCCCTGTGTGGGGCATATCTGGCACTGAAGGGCATATGTATAACTGGCACTGTGGGGCATATGTATATGTGGCATTGTGGGGCATATCTGGCGCTGTGGAGCATATGTATAACTGGCACTGTGGGGCATATCTGGCACTGTGGGCATATGTGTGTCTGGCACGATAGACTGCGGAGGGTGCGCGTCACCATAACATCACAGCAGTGCTGTGGAGAGACTACAACTCCCGGCATGCCTTGCGCGGCCAGGAAAGAACATGGTGGTTGCTGTTTTTGGTGCTGGTGCAGAGTGAGAGTCTGTAGTGTGCAGTGTGCGGGGACAATGAAGCTGGTGAGAGGCTAATACCATTTACTGTTATGAGTGATAAGTCCCCAGCGCACACACTGTATGTGATGTTATATAGGGGAAGGGGCTGTATAGTGATATATATATATATATATATATATATATATATATGAGAAATAATCTCCCAACACACACACTGTATGTGGTATTTACCGAACATTGGTGGTCATTCCGAGTTGATCGCTCGCTGACAATTTTTGCAGTGCAGCGATAAAGAAAAAAAATGGCAAAAATGCGCATGCACATGGTACGCAGCGCGCATGCGCTAAGTATTTTCACACAAAACTTTGTAGATTTACACAAGCTCGAGCGACGTTTTTTCATCGCTCAAGTGATCGTAGTGTGATTGACAGGAAGTGGGTGTTTCTGGGCGGAAACTGGCCGTTTTCAGGGAGTGTGCTAAAAAATGCAGGCGTGTCAGGTAAAAATGCAGGAGTGGCTGGAGAAACGGGGGAGTGGCTGGCCGAACGCAGGGCGTGTTTGTGACGTCAAACCAGGAACTAAACGGACTGAGGTGATTGCAGTCTAGGAGTAGGTCTGGAGCTACTCAGAAACTGCAGCAAATTATTTAGTAGCAGTTCTGCTAATCTTTTGTTCACTATTCTGCTAAGCCAAAAATACACTCCCAGAGGGCGGCGGCCTAGCGTGTGCAATGCTGCTAAAAGCAGCTAGCGAGCGATCAACTCGGAATGAGGGCCATTGTCTTTTTACCTACATTATGTACACATAACACATTATTAACACACTAGGTCATTCATCGTGCCCTGCGTGCGCTCTTCACGCCGTCGCAAGGGCCTACGCCCCCTTGACCATCGCACACCCTTTGGCCATAAAATATTTAACCACTAACAACATTATGCTTGAAGGTAATCAGAATCAGCTTTATTGGCCAGGTATACTTGCATATACTAAGAATTTGTCTTCAGTTTGCTATACAACAGCCAAGTAGGTACAGATAAGCAGGTGGTGGTGGTGGTGGTGGTGGTGGTGGGAGGGGGGGGGGGGGGGGGGGGGCTAGTAAAGTCATACAGATAGGAATGCCGTAGGGACACAAGTTAGTTACATGTACGTCTAGTCAGTCAATGTTCAGGAGTTCAGCAGGCGGACCGCTTGGGGAAAGAAACTTTTGAGGCTTCTGGTGGACCTGGCGGGGACGGCCCTGTAACGCCTGCCTGAAGGAAGCAAGTTAAACATGTTGTGGCCGGGGTGTAGCTGGTCTTTTACTATCTTCGTTGCCCGCTTTTTAGCTCTGGACAGGTACAGGTCCTGGACTGTGGGAAGGTCGGCCTCGATAATCTTTTCTGCGGTTCTGACCACCTTTTGTAGCCTGCATCGGTCCCTCGTGCTGGAGAAGCTATACCATACCAGTATCGAGGAGCACAGTGCCGACTCCACAGTCGCGGAGTAGAAGAGGAGCAG
The DNA here is from genome assembly GCF_028390025.1 of Pseudophryne corroboree. Classification (NCBI taxonomy): domain Eukaryota; kingdom Metazoa; phylum Chordata; class Amphibia; order Anura; family Myobatrachidae; genus Pseudophryne; species Pseudophryne corroboree. The sequence goes on from NC_086446.1 coordinate 673,741,686, forward strand.
AAGCTTCTGTGGGATGTTGAACTTCCTTAGTTGCCTGAGGAAGAACAACCTCTGCTGCGCTTTCCCGACAGTGGCATCAGTGTTGGACCCCGATTTATGGTGCCGGGAGATTGTGGTCTCTAGAAACTTGAAGTCGTTCAGGTTCATGATAGAGGGTTTCTTGGGGACCGGGATGATAGTAGACCTTTTGAGGCAGGAAGGGACTTTCTGTAGCTCCAGCAATTTGTTGAAGATCTTGGTGAATATGGGGTTGAGCTGACCCGCACATGCTCTCAGGGCAGATGGTGACAATCCGTCAGGACCCAGAGCTTTCCTGGGTTTGGCCCTTTTGAACAATACTCCATATAATACAAATATGGCCCGCCAAAAGGACGTGCAGGGGTTACCTTGCGACGGTGTGAAGAGCGCCCGTAGGGCGCGATGAATCACCTAGTATATATATATATATACACTGCTCAAAAAAATAAAGGGAACACTAAAATAACACATCCTAGATCTGAATTAATGAAATATTCTTATTAAATACTTTGTTCTTTACATAGTTGAATGTGCTGACAACAAAATCATACAAAAATTATCAATGGAAATCAAATTTATTAACCCATGGAGGTCTGGATTTGGAGTCACCCTCAAAATTAAAGTGGAAAAACACACTACATGCTAATCCAATTTTGATGTAATGGTCTTAAAACTAGAGATGAGCGCCTGAAATTTTTCGGGTTTTGTGTTTTGGTTTTGGGTTCGGTTCCGCGGCCGTGTTTTGGGTTCGAACGCGTTTTGGCAAAACCTCACCGAATTTTTTTTGTCGGATTCGGGTGTGTTTTGGATTCGGGTGTTTTTTTCAAAAAACACTAAAAAACAGCTTAAATCATAGAATTTGGGGGTCATTTTGATCCCAAAGTATTATTAACCTCAAAAACCATAATTTACACTCATTTTCAGTCTATTCTGAATACCTCACACCTCACAATATTATTTTTAGTCCTAAAATTTGCACCGAGGTCGCTGTGTGAGTAAGATAAGCGACCCTAGTGGCCGACACAAACACCGGGCCCATCTAGGAGTGGCACTGCAGTGTCACGCAGGATGTCCCTTCCAAAAAACCCTCCCCAAACAGCACATGACGCAAAGAAAAAAAGAGGCGCAATGAGGTAGCTGTGTGAGTAAGATTAGCGACCCTAGTGGCCGACACAAACACCGGGCCCATCTAGGAGTGGCACTGCAGTGTCACGCAGGATGGCCCTTCCAAAAAACCCTCCCCAAACAGCACATGACGCAAAGAAAAAAAGAGGCGCAATGAGGTAGCTGTGTGAGTAAGATTAGCGACCCTAGTGGCCGACACAAACACCGGGCCCATCTAGGAGTGGCACTGCAGTGTCACGCAGGATGTCCCTTCCAAAAAACCCTCCCCAAACAGCACATGACGCAAAGAAAAAAAGAGGCGCAATGAGGTAGCTGACTGTGTGAGTAAGATTAGCGACCCTAGTGGCCGACACAAACACCGGGCCCATCTAGGAGTGGCACTGCAGTGTCACGCAGGATGTCCCTTCCAAAAAACCCTCCCCAATCAGCACATGATGCAAAGAAAAAGAAAAGAAAAAAGAGGTGCAAGATGGAATTGTCCTTGGGCCCTCCCACCCACCCTTATGTTGTATAAACAAAACAGGACATGCACACTTTAACCAACCCATCATTTCAGTGACAGGGTCTGCCACACGACTGTGACTGATATGACGGGTTGGTTTGGACCCCCCCCAAAAAAGAAGCAATTAATCTCTCCTTGCACAAACTGGCTCTACAGAGGCAAGATGTCCACCTCATCTTCACCCTCCGATATATCACCGTGTACATCCCCCTCCTCACAGATTATCAATTCGTCCCCACTGGAATCCACCATCTCAGCTCCCTGTGTACTTTGTGGAGGCAATTGCTGCTGGTCAATGTCTCCGCGGAGGAATTGATTATAATTCATTTTAATGAACATCATCTTCTCCACATTTTCTGGATGTAACCTCGTACGCCGATTGCTGACAAGGTGAGCGGCGGCACTAAACACTCTTTCGGAGTACACACTTGTGGGAGGGCAACTTAGGTAGAATAAAGCCAGTTTGTGCAAGGGCCTCCAAATTGCCTCTTTTTCCTGCCAGTATAAGTACGGACTGTGTGACGTGCCTACTTGGATGCGGTCACTCATATAATCCTCCACCATTCTATCAATGTTGAGAGAATCATATGCAGTGACAGTAGACGACATGTCCGTAATCGTTGTCAGGTCCTTCAGTCCGGACCAGATGTCAGCATCAGCAGTCGCTCCAGACTGCCCTGCATCACCGCCAGCGGGTGGGCTCGGAATTCTGAGCCTTTTCCTCGCACCCCCAGTTGCGGGAGAATGTGAAGGAGATGTTGACAGGTCGCGTTCCGCTTGACTTGACAATTTTGTCACCAGCAGGTCTTTCAACCCCAGCAGACTTGTGTCTGCCGGAAAGAGAGATCCAAGGTAGGCTTTAAATCTAGGATCGAGCACGGTGGCCAAAATGTAGTGCTCTGATTTCAACAGATTGACCACCCGTGAATCCTTGTTAAGCGAATTAAGGGCTGCATCCACAAGTCCCACATGCCTAGCGGAATCGCTCCCTTTTAGCTCCTTCTTCAATGCCTCCAGCTTCTTCTGCAAAAGCCTGATGAGGGGAATGACCTGACTCAGGCTGGCAGTGTCTGAACTGACTTCACGTGTGGCAAGTTCAAAGGGCATCAGAACCTTGCACAACGTTGAAATCATTCTCCACTGCACTTGAGACAGGTGCATTCCACCTCCTATATCGTGCTCAATTGTATAGGCTTGAATGGCCTTTTGCTGCTCCTCCAACCTCTGAAGCATATAGAGGGTTGAATTCCACCTCGTTACCACTTCTTGCTTCAGATGATGGCAGGGCAGGTTCAGTAGTTTTTGGTGGTGCTCCAGTCTTCTGTACGTGGTGCCTGTACGCCGAAAGTGTCCCGCAATTCTTCTGGCCACCGACAGCATCTCTTGCACGCCCCTGTCGTTTTTTAAAAAATTCTGCACCACCAAATTCAAGGTATGTGCAAAACATGGGACGTGCTGGAATTTGCCCATATTTAATGCACACACAATATTGCTGGCGTTGTCCGATGCCACAAATCCACAGGAGAGTCCAATTGGGGTAAGCCATTCCGCGATGATCTTCCTCAGTTGCCGTAAGAGGTTTTCAGCTGTGTGCGTATTCTGGAAACCGGTGATACAAAGCGTAGCTTGCCTAGGAAAGAGTTGGCGTTTGCGAGATGCTGCTACTGGTGCCGCCGCTGCTGTTCTTGCGGCGGGAGTCCATACATCTACCCAGTGGGCTGTCACAGTCATATAGTCCTGACCCTGCCCTGCTCCACTTGTCCACATGTCCGTGGTTAAGTGGACATTGGGTACAGCTGCATTTTTTAGGACACTGGTGACTCTTTTTCTGAGGTCTGTGTACATTTTCGGTATCGCCTGCCTAGAGAAATGGAACCTAGATGGTATTTGGTACCGGGGACACAGTACCTCCAACAAGTCTCTAGTTGGCTCTGCAGTAATGATGGATACCGGAACCACGTTTCTCACCACCCAGGATGCCAAGGCCTCAGTTATCCGCTTTGCAGTAGGATGACTGCTGTGATATTTCATCTTCCTCGCAAAGGACTGTTGAACAGTCAATTGCTTACTGGAAGTAGTACAAGTGGGCTTACGACTTCCCCTCTGGGATGACCATCGACTCCCAGCGGCAACAACAGCAGCGCCAGCAGCAGTAGGCGTTACACGCAAGGATGCATCGGAGGAATCCCAGGCAGGAGAGGACTCGTCAGAATTGCCAGTGACATGGCCTGCAGGACTATTGGCATTCCTGGGGAAGGAGGAAATTGACACTGAGGGAGTTGGTGGGGTGGTTTGCGTGAGCTTGGTTACAAGAGGAAGGGATTTACTGGTCAGTGGACTGCTTCCGCTGTCACCCAAAGTTTTTGAACTTGTCACTGACTTATTATGAATGCGCTGCAGGTGACGTATAAGGGAGGATGTTCCGAGGTGGTTAACGTCCTTACCCCTACTTATTACAGCTTGACAAAGGGAACACACGGCTTGACACCTGTTGTCCGCATTTCTGGTGAAATACCTCCACACCGAAGAGCTGATTTTTTTGGTATTTTCACCTGGCATGTCAACGGCCATATTCCTCCCACGGACAACAGGTGTCTCCCCGGGTGCCTGACTTAAACAAACCACCTCACCATCAGAATCCTCCTGGTCAATTTCCTCCCCAGCGCCAGCAACACCCATATCCTCCTCATCCTGGTGTACTTCAACACTGACATCTTCAATCTGACTATCAGGAACTGGACTGCGGGTGCTCCTTCCAGCACTTGCAGGGGGCGTGCAAATGGTGGAAGGCGCATGCTCTTCACGTCCAGTGTTGGGAAGGTCAGGCATCGCAACCGACACAATTGGACTCTCCTTGTGGATTTGGGATTTCGAAGAATGCACAGTTCTTTGCTGTGCTGCTTTTGCCAGCTTGAGTCTTTTCATTTTTCTAGCGAGAGGCTGAGTGCTTCCATCCTCATGTGAAGCTGAACCACTAGCCATGAACATAGGCCAGGGCCTCAGCCGTTCCTTGCCACTCCGTGTGGTAAATGGCATATTGGCAAGTTTACGCTTCTCCTCCGACAATTTTATTTTAGGTTTTGGAGTCCTTTTTTTTCTGATATTTGGTGTTTTGGATTTGACATGCTCTGTACTATGACATTGGGCATCGGCCTTGGCAGACGACGTTGCTGGCATTTCATCGTCTCGGCCATGACTAGTGGCAGCAGCTTCAGCACGAGGTGGAAGTGGATCTTGATCTTTCCCTAATTTTGGAACCTCAACATTTTTGTTCTCCATATTTTAATAGGCACAACTAAAAGGCACCTCAGGTAAACAATGGAGATGGATACTAGTATACAATTATGGACTGCCTGCCGACTGCAGACACAGAGGTAGCCACAGCCGTGAACTACCGTACTGTACTGTGTCTGCAGCTAATATAGACTGGTTGATAAAGAGAAGATGTCTATGTAACTATGTATGTATAAAGAAGACTGAAAAAAATCCACGGTTAGGTGGTATACAATTATGGACGGACTGCCTGCCGAGTGCAGACACAGAGGTAGCCACAGCCGTGAACTACCGTACTGTACTGTGTCTGCAGCTAATATAGACTGGTTGATAAAGAGAAGATGTCTATGTAACTATGTATGTATAAAGAAGAATGAAAAAAAAACACGGTTAGGTGGTATACAATTATGGACGGACTGCCTGCCGAGTGCAGACACAGAGGTAGCCACAGCCGTGAACTACCGTACTGTACTGTGTCTGCAGCTAATATAGACTGGTTGATAAAGAGAAGATGTCTATGTAACTATGTATGTATAAAGAAGAATGAAAAAAATCCACGGTTAGGTGGTATTACAATTATGGACGGACTGCCTGCCGAGTGCAGAGACACAGAGGTAGCCACAGCCGTGAACTACCGTACTGTGTCTGCTGCGACTGGATGATAAATGATATAAAAAATATATATATATCACTACTGCAGCCGGACAGGTATATATTATATATTATATAATGACGGACCTGCTGGACACTGTCTGTCAGCAGAATGAGTTTTATTTTTATAGAATAAAAAAAAACAAAACACACAAGTGAAGTCACACGACGAGTGTTTAACTTTTTCAGGCAATCACAATATAAGTATACTACTAACTATACTGGTGGTCAGTGTGGTCAGGTCACTGGTCAGTCACACTGGCAGTGGCACTCCTGCAGCAAAAGTGTGCACTGTTTAATTTTAATGTAATATGTACTCCTGGCTCCTGCTATAACCTATAACTGGCACTGCAGTAGTGCTCCCCAGTCTCCCCCACAATTATAAGCTGTGTGAGCTGAGCAGTCAGACAGATATATAATATATATAGATGATGCAGCACACTGGCCTGAGCCTGAGCAGTGCACACAGATATGGTATGTGACTGACTGAGTCACTGTGTGTATCGCTTTTTTCAGGCAGAGAACGGATATATTAAATAAACTGCACTGTGTGTCTGGTGGTCACTCACTATATAATATATTATGTACTCCTGGCTCCTGCTATAACCTATAACTGGCACTGCAGTAGTGCTCCCCAGTCTCCCCCACAATTATAAGCTGTGTGAGCTGAGCAGTCAGACAGATATATATAATATTATATATAGATAATAGATGATGCAGCACACTGGCCTGAGCCTGAGCAGTGCACACAGATATGGTATGTGACTGACTGAGTCACTGTGTGTATCGCTTTTTTCAGGCAGAGAACGGATATATTAAATAAACTGCACTGTGTGTCTGGTGGTCACTCACTATATAATATATTATGTACTCCTGGCTCCTGCTATAACCTATAACTGGCACTGCAGTAGTGCTCCCCAGTCTCCCCCACAATTATAAGCTGTGTGAGCTGAGCAGTCAGACAGATATATATAATATTATATATAGATAATAGATGATGCAGCACACTGGCCTGAGCCTGAGCAGTGCACACAGATATGGTATGTGACTGACTGAGTCACTGTGTGTATCGCTTTTTTCAGGCAGAGAACGGATATATTAAATAAACTGCACTGTGTGTCTGGTGGTCACTCACTATATAATATATTATGTACTCCTGGCTCCTGCTATAACCTATAACTGGCACTGCAGTAGTGCTCCCCAGTCTCCCCCACAATTATAAGCTGTGTGAGCTGAGCAGTCAGACAGATATATATAATATTATATATAGATAATAGATGATGCAGCACACTGGCCTGAGCCTGAGCAGTGCACACAGATATGGTATGTGACTGAGTCACTGTGTGCTGTGTATCGCTTTTTTCAGGCAGAGAACGGATTATAAAGTAAACTGCACTGTCCTCACTAGTAAACTCTCTCCACTCAGTCTCTACACTTCTACAGTAACAGTACTCCTCCTAGTCAGCTCCAGTAAATCTCTCTCAGTCTCTTATAATCTAAATGGAGAGGACGCCAGCCACGTCCTCTCCCTATCAATCTCAATGCACGTGTGAAAATGGCGGCGACGCGCGGCTCCTTATATAGAATCCGAGTCTCGCGATAGAATCCGAGCCTCGCGAGAATCCGACAGCGTCATGATGACGTTCGGGCGCGCTCGGGTTAACCGAGCAAGGCGGGAAGATCCGAGTCGCTCGGACCCGTGAAAAAAAACATGAAGTTCTGGCGGGTTCGGATTCAGAGAAACCGAACCCGCTCATCTCTACTTAAAACTAGAGATGTGCACCGGAAATTTTTCGGGTTTTGTGTTTTGGTTTTGGGTTCGGTTCCGCGGCCGTGTTTTGGGTTCGAACGCGTTTTGGCAAAACCTCACCGAATTTTTTTTGTCGGATTCGGGTGTGTTTTGGATTCGGGTGTTTTTTTCAAAAAACCCTAAAAAATAGCTTAAATCATAGAATTTGGGGGTCATTTTGATCCCAAAGTATTATTAACCTCAATAACCATATTTTCCACTCATTTTCAGTCTATTCTGAACACCTCACACCTCACAATATTATTTTTAGTCCTAAAATTTGCACCGAGGTCGCTGGATGGCTAAGCTAAGCGACCCAAGTGGCCGACACAAACACCTGGCCCAATCCGCCACACTTTGGAGGGTGAAACCAATAAAAAAAATTTAAAACATGTTTTTTTGTTTTGTTTTTTTTTTCTTGGTAATATCAGATCTATTTATATTAGAAGGGATTAGGTACTTGGTTTGTCTTTTTTGGAGGCACAAGTAATATTTATATATTTTTTAAAATAATATTTTTTTATTTTTTTATTTTTTTTTATAGATGGATGGTAAAATCCCTGAAAAAAATGGCGTGGGGTCCCCCCTCCAAAGCATAACCAGCCTCGGGCTCTTCGAGCTGGTCCTGGTTCTAAAAATGCGGGGAAAAATTGACAGGGGATCCCCCGTATTTTTAAAACCAGCGCCGGGCTCTGCGCCTGGTGCTGGTGCAAAAAATACGGGGGACAAAACGAGTAGTGGTCCCCCGTATTTTTCACACCAGCATCGGGCTCCACTAGCTGGACAGATAATGCCACAGCCGGGGGTCACTTTTATACAGTGCCCTGCGGCCGTGGCATTAAATATCCAACTAGTCACCCCTGGCCGGGGTACCCTGGGGAAGTGAGGACCCCTTCAATCAAGGGGTTCCCCCCCCAGCCACCCAAGGGCCAGGGGTGAAGCCCAAGGCTGTCCCCCCCATCCAATGGGCTGCGGATGGGAGGCTGATAGCCTGGAGTAAAATGTCTGAATATAGTTTTTTTCCAGTAGTACTACAAGTCCCAGCAAGCCTCCCCCGCAAGCTGGTACTTGGAGAACCACAAGTACCAGCATGCGGGAGGAAAACGGGCCCGCTGGTACCTGTAGTACTACTGGGAAAAAAATACCCAAATAAAAACAGGACACACACACCGTGAAAGTAAAACTTTATTTCATACGTCGGCACACACATACTTACCTATGTTCACACGCCGACATCGGTCCTCTTCTCCATGTAGAATCCACGGATACCTGAAAAGAAAAGATCAATATACTCACCTCAACCAGGGTCGAATTGTGTCGAATTAAAAAACGGCGATAATTTGCCGCGATTCGCCGTGAATTGCATATACCCCTAAGTCTTTTCATTTTTCTAGCGAGAGGCTGAGTGCTTTCATCCTCATGTGAAGCTGAACCACTAGCCATGAACATAGGCCAGGGCCTCAGCCGTTCCTTGCCACTCCGTGTGGTAAATGGCATATTGGCAAGTTTACGCTTCTCCGACGACGATTTTATTTTAGATTTTTGAGTCCTTTTTTTACTGATATTTTGTGTTTTGGATTTTACATGCTCTGTACTATGACATTGGGCATCGGCCTTGGCAGACGACGTTGATGGAATTTCATCGTCTCGGCCATGACTAGTGGCAGCAGCTTCAGCACGAGGTGGAAGTGGATCTTGATCTTTCCCTAATTTTGGAACCTCAACATTTTTGTTCTCCATATTTTAATAGGCACAACTAAAAGGCACCTCAGGTAAACAATGGAGATGGATGGATACTAGTATACTTATGGATGACGAGTGACTGACGACACAGAGGTAGCTACAGCCGTGGACTACCGTACTGCGTCTGCTAGTATAGAGATGATAATGATATAAAAAAAATATATATATCACTACTGCAGGTATATATAATATAATGACGGACCTGCTGGACACTGTCAGCAGACTCCTAAACTACTAGTATGAAGAAGATAGAAAAAAAAACCCCACCACAGGTAGGTATACAATTATGGACGAGCACTGACGACACAGAGGTAGCTACAGCCGTGGACTACCGTACTGCGTCTGCTAGTATAGAGATGATAATGATTTAAAAAATATATATATATCACTACTGCAGGTATATATAATATAATGACGGACCTGCTGGACACTGTCAGCAGACTCCTAAACTACTAGTATGAAGAAGATAGAAAAAAAAAACCCACCACATGTAGGTATACTATTATGGACGAGCACTGACGACACAGAGGTAGCTACAGCCGTGGACTACCGTACTGCGTCTGCTAGTATAGAGATGATAATGATATAAAAAATATATATATATCACTACTGCAGGTATATATAATATAATGACGGACCTGCTGGACACTGTCAGCAGACTCCTAAACTACTAGTATGAAGAAGATAGAAAAAAAAACCCCACCACATAGAGATGATAAAGATGATAGAGATGAACAAAAAAAATATAACACTACTGCAGGTAAATATTTATATAATATAATGAATGACGGACCTGCTGGACACTGTCAGCAGAATGCGTTTATAGAATAAAAAAAAAACACCAGGCAGACAATATACTGGTGGTCACTGGTCAGTCACACTGGCAGCAAAAGTGTGCACTGTACTCCTGCTATAACTGCACCCCAGTCTCCCCCACAATTCAGCTGTGTGAGCAGTGAGCACTCAGCACAGTCAGATATACATATAGATGATATTATCATGAAGCACACTGAGGCTGAGCACAGATATGGTATGTGACTGTGTATCGTTTTTTTTCAGGTAGAGAACGGATTATATTAAATAATAAATAAAACTGGTGGTGGTCAGTCACTAGTAACTATCAGCAAAACTCTGCACTCTGAGTACTCCTAATGCTCCCCAAAATTACTAAGTAATCAACTCAAGTGTCTCTATCTATTCTAACGGAGAGGACGCCAGCCACGTCCTCTCCCTATCAATCTCAATGCACGTGTGAAAATGGCGGCGACGCGCGGCTCCTTATATAGAATCCAAGTCTCGCGATAGAATACGAGCCTCGCGAGAATCCGACAGCGGGATGATGACGTTCGGGCGCGCTCGGGTTAGCCGAGCAAGGCGGGAAGATCCGAGTCTGCCTTGGACCCGTGTAAAAAGGCTGAAGTTCGGGGGGGTTCGGATTCCGAGGAACCGAACCCGCTCATCTCTACTTAAAACAAGTCAAAATGAGGCTCAGTAGTGTGTGTGGCCTCCACATGCCTGTATGACCTCCCTACAACCCACACAAGTGGCTCAGGTAGTGCAGCTCATCCAGGATGACACATCAATGTGAGATGTGGCAAGAAGGTTTGCTGTGTCTGTCAGCGTAGTGTCCAGAGCATGGAGGCGCTACTAGGAGACAGGCCAGTACATCAGGAGACATGGAGGAGGCCGTAGGAGGGCAACAACCCAGCAGCAGGACAGCTACCTCCGCCTTTGTGCAAGGAGGAACAGGAGGAGCACTGCCAGAGCCCTGCAAAATGACCTCCAGCAAGCCACAAATGTGCATGTGTCTACTCAAATGATCAGAAACAGACTCCATGAGGGTGGTATGAGGGCCCGACGTCCACAGGTGGGGGTTGTACTTCCAGCCCAACACCGTGCAGGACGTTTGGCATTTGCCAGAGAACACTAAGATTGGCAAATTCGCCACTGGCGCCCTGTGCTCTTCACAGATGAAAGCAGGTTCTCACTGAGCACATGTGACAGACGTGACAGAGTCTGGAGACGCCAAGGGGAACGTTCTGCTGCCTGCAACATCCTCCAGTATGACCGGTTTGGCAGTGGGTCAGTAATGGTGTGGGGTGGCATTTCTTTGGGGGACCGCACAGCCCTCCATGTGCTCGCCAGAGGTAGCCTTACTGCCATTAGGTACTGAGATGAGATCCTCAGACCCCTTGTGAGACCATATGCTGGTGCGGTTGGCCCTGGGTTCCTCCTAATGCAAGACAATGCTAGGACCTCATGTGGCTGGAGTGTGTCAGCAGTTCCTGCAAGACGAAGGCATTGATGCTATGGACTGGCCTGCCCATTCCCCAGACCTGAATCCAATTGAGCACATCTGGGACATCATGTATCGCTCCATCCACTAACGCTACGTTGCACCACAGACTGTCCAGGAGTTGGCGGATGCTTTACTCCAGGTCTGGGAGGAGATCCCTCTGGAGACTATCTGCCACCTCATCAGGAGCATGCCCAGGCATTGTAGGGAGGTCATTCAGGCACAAGGAGGCCACACACACTACTGAGCCTCATTTTGACTTGTTTTAAGGACATTACATCAAAGTTGGATCAGCCTGTAGTGTGTTTTTCCACTTTAATTTTGAGGGTGACTCCAAATCCAGACCTCCATGGGTTAATACATTTAATTTCCATTGATAATTTTTGTGTGATTTTGTTGTCAGCACATTCAACTATGTGAAGAACAAAGTATTTAATACGAATATTTCATTCATTCAGATCTAGGATGTGTTATTTTAGTGTTCCCTTTATGTTTTTGAGCAGTGTATATATATATATATATATAAAAATGAACGTATGTATGTTATGTATGTATGTATGTGTATATGTGTGCATGTATGTTCCAGCATAACTCTGGAATGCCTGGAGCGATTTACACCAAATAACTTACACATATAACTTACAATCTGAAAAGAAATACTGTGGGGGGTAAGACACCCCTAGCACCTCTAGGGTGGGGGTTGGAAGGGGGTGACACGTAAAAATCCATAGTTTTCGGGCATAAGGAATGCCTGGTGCAATTTACACTAAACTTGGTACACACGTCTTACAATCTGGAAAGAAATACTGTGGGGGTTACTGTGGGGGTTATACACCCCTAGCACCCCTAGGGGTAGTGGTGGGAAGGGGGTGACATGTAAAAATCCATAGTTTTCGGGCATAACTCTGGAATGCCTGGAGCAATTTACACCAAAATTGGTTCACATAAGACTTACAATCTGGACAAAAATAGTGTGGGGGTAAGACACCCCTAGCATCCCTAGGGGTGGGGGTGGGGGTGGGAAGGGGGTGACATGTAAAAATCCATAATTTCAGCATAACTCTGTAATGGCTGGAACAATTTACACAGAGGCAGACATGGGTAGGGGCAGAGGCACCCACGGATAGGGGCAGAGGCACCCACGTGTAAGAGCAGAGGCACCCACTGGTAGGACAGAGGCACACATGGGTAGGGGCAGAGTCACCCACAGGTAAGGGCAGAGGAACCCACGGGTAGGGGCAGAGGCACCCATGGGTAGGGGTAGAGACACCCACAGGTAAGGGCAGAGGCTCCCACGGGTATGGGCAGAGGCACCCATGGGTAGGGGCAGAGGCACACATGGGTAGGGGCTGAGGCACCCACGTGTAAGGACAGAGGCACGGGTGGTTTTCAGTATGCCGACTGTCGGGATCCCGGCGCACATTATACCGTTGCCGGAATCCCGACAGCTGACATACCGACACTTTTTCTCCCTCGTGGGGGTCCACGGCCCCCCTGGAGGGAGAATAAAATAGCGTGGCGCGTGTACCGCGCCACCTTGCCTGCAGCGTGGCAAGCGCAGCGAGCCTGCAAGGGGCTCATTTGCGCTTGCCACGCTGTCGGTATGCCGGCGGTCGGGCTCCCGGTGCCGGTATGCTGGTCGCCGGGAGCCCGGCCGCCGGCATACCATACTACACCCCAGAGGCACATGTGAGTAGGGGCAGAGGCACATATGGGTAGGGGCAGAAGCACCCACAGGTAAGGAAAGAGGCACACACGGGTAGGGGCAGAGGCACACATAGGTAGGGGCATAGGTGGTCATTCCGAGTTGTTCGCTCATTGACGATTTTCGCTATGCTACGATTTGCTGCTAAATGCGCATGGTACGCAGCGTGCATGCACTTAGTTATTTAACTAAAAACTTAGCAGTTTTGCTGTTGTTCGTGCGGCGCTTTTCAGTCGCACTGCTGATCGGTGAGTGATTGACAGGAAAGGGACGTTTCTGGGAGGTAACTGAGCGTTTTCCGGGAGTGTGCTAAAAAACACAGGCGTGTCAGGCAAAAAGGCAGGAGTGGCTGGAGAAATGGGGGAGTGGCTGGTCGAACGCAGGGCGTGTTTGTGACGTCAAACCAAGAACTAAACAGACTGAGCTGATCGCAATCTAGGAGTAGGTCTGGAGCTACTCAGAAACTGCAGGAAATTATTTAGTAGCAGTTCTGCTAATCTTTCGTTCGCTATTCTGCTATGCTAAGATACACTCCCAGAGGCGGCGGCCTAGCGTTTGCAATGCTGCTAAAAGCAGCTAGCGAGCGAACAACTCGGAATGACCACCATAGGCATATGGGTAGGAGTAGAGGCACCTACGGGTCAGGGCAGATGCACACATGGGTAGGGGCAGAGGCATACTTTAGTTTCAAAGCTAATCAAGGAGACCTAGGGACTACTGATCAGACACCAGGAGGCGTGCACAGATTGTGGAGAGGAAGATCAGAGGTACATAGAATCCTGACTGGTGGAATTCCCACTCCCCCCAAAAGCGTGTTTGTCTACTCCTAAGAAAGTAGACTCATCTTTAGGTACAAAACCAACCAAAAGAATTTGAATATATTGAATCTCCCATACACATACTTAATGCACTATGAATGTTTTGTTTATGTGTTTTTTTTTGAGCGCCTCTGGATTCTAATGGCATTCTTTTGACCACAACAATTTCTGGAGTGTGGGGTGACACTTCCTTGTCCATTTCTTGAAATCAGAGGCAGCCATTACTGGCGCACGGTATTTTATCATAAGTTTTTGATTTTCTAAACTCGGAATGACCACCATAGGCATATGGGTAGGAGTAGAGGCACCTACGGGTCAGGGCAGATGCACACATGGGTAGGGGCAGAGGCATACTTTAGTTTCAAAGCTAATCAAGGAGACCTAGGGCCCTTTTATTATTACAACATATATAAAAAGAAGTAATAATGAAAAAAAAGAATCATCTGGCCCTTATCAGCTAGGCGTGCCTAGTGGAAAATCCGCTACTGACAGTTCAGTAATGTGGGTGGTTATATAGTGTATGTGGGTGGTTATATAGTGTATGTGGCTCTGTATTGCTGGTGGCTCTGTAATACTGGCAGTTCTATAACACTGGTGGCTCATAATGGTGAGTGGTTCTGTAGTGTAGGTGGCTTTGTAATGCGGGCAGTTCTGTAACACAGGTGGCTCGTAATGTGTGGCTCTGTAATGCTAGTGGCTCTGTAATGGTGGTTATGTAATGCTGCCAGTTATGTAACACTGATGGCTCATAATGTGGGTGGATCTGTAGAGTAGGTGGCTCTATAATACTGTCAGTTCTCTAACACTGGTGGCTCATAATGTGGGTGGTTCTGTAGTGTAGGTGGCTCTGTAATGCGGGCAGTTTTGTAACACTGGTGTCTCTGTAGGGTTGATGGTTCTCTAATGCTTGTGGCTCTGTAATGTTGGTGGTTATGTAATGCTGCCAGTTCTGTAAAACTGGTGGCTCATAATATGGGGGTTTCTGTAACACTGGTGGCTCTGTAATGCTGGCAGTTCTGTAACACTGGTGGCTCGTAATGTGGGTGGTTCTGTAACACTGATGGCTCTGTAAGGTTGGTGGTTCTGTGTGGCTGGTGGCTCTGTAACACTGGTGGTTCTGTAATGTAGGTAGTTCTGTAATAGAGGTGGCTCTGTAGTGTAGGTGACCAGTGCTTAAAGTGGTCCTGGAGGGGTGGTGGAACTCACTCCACCCCCCCACCAGAGTGCCACAACTGTAAAGGGAATGTGCGCGCAGTAGTCGTTCGCTGCAAAACAATGGGGTGTGGTCTAAAAAAAATGGGCGTGGTCATCCTATAGTATCCCAAATTAAAATTATGCCGCGCAGTAGCACAATCTTATTCACATTACACCACATAGTAATGTCCCTTATTCATGTTATGGCACACATTAGTGCCCCTTATCCACAAAGGCCACAGTAGGAGCAACCCAAATACACATAATGCCCACAGTAGTAGCACCCCTGATACACATAATGACCACAGCAGTAGCACCCCTTATACAATACCCACAGTAGTAGTGCCCCTTATGCAATGCCCATTGTAGTGCTTAGTGCCCACAGTTGTAGTGACCCTTATGTATAGCCCATAGTATTGGTACCCCTTATACAGTGTCCACAATAGTAGTACCCCTTATGTCCCCAGGAGTGATGCCCCTTATGAAGTGCCCCTATGCAATGCCCTCAGTAGTTCATTAGTAGTGCCCCCAGTAGTAATGCCCCCATGTAGCATTGCTCCCAGTAGTTATGCCCCCTGTAGTTATGACCCCTGTAGATATGTCCCCTTTAGTTATGCCCCTTGTAGATATGCCCCCTTTAGTTATGCCCCCTGTAGATATGCCCCTTGTAGATATGCCCTTATATAGTTATGCCCCGTAGATATGCCCCCTTTAGTTATGCCCCTTTTAGTTATGTCCCTTGTAGAAATGCCCCCAGTCTATATGCCTCTTTAGTTACGCCCCTTGTAGAAATGCCCCAGTTGATATGCCCCCTTTAGTTATGCCCCTTGTAGAAATGCTCCCATTTGATATGCCCCCTTTAGTTATGCCCCTTTAGAAATGCCCCCAGTTGATATGCCCAATGTAGAAATTTCCCCTGTTGATATGCCCCCTTTTGTTATGCCCCTTTTAGAAATGCCGCAGTTGATTTGCCCCCTTTAGTTATGCCCCTTGTAGAAATGCCCCCAGTTGATATCCGCCTTTAGTTATGCCACTTGCAGAAATGCCCCCAGTTGATATGCCCCCCTTTGGTTATGCCCCTTGCAGAAATGCCCCCAGTTGAAATGTCCCCTTTAGTTATGCCCCTTGCAGAAATGCCCTCAGTTGATATGCCCCCTTTAGTTATGCCCCTTGCAGAAATGCCCCCAGTTGATATGCCCCCCTTAGTTATGCTCCTTGTAGAAATGCCTCCAGTTGATATGCCCCCTTTTAGTTTTGCCCCCTCTAATAGTGTCACTTACACACAAAAAACAAACACAATATACTCACCTTAAGCCCCGCTCCTGCGTCCGACCGTTGCTGTCCACTCCTTCCTGGCCGCCCGCTGTTCGGAACTATGGGAGAGACGTCATTACGTCTCTCCCATAGCGCGCCGCACACTGCAAAAGCCGGAAGCCGGAGCTCAGTAGTGAGCTTCAGCCTCCGGCTTGCGATGTGGAGAAGGAGCCGGGCACCCGCTGGTAACACAATCTCAGCAGGCACCCGGCATCTCCCTGTGGCGCCGGGCACACATAGAGTTAGGTAAGCCGGAGGAGGCGGAACTGCGTTCCGTCTCCAAATGGAACTGACAGAACGCAGTTCCGCCCCGTTCCGGCTCACTTTAACCCCTGTAGGTGGCTATATAGCTTGTAGTTCTGTAACACTGGTGGCTTTGGAATGTTGGTGCTTCTCTAATGTAGGTGGTTCTGTAATACTTACAGCTTTGTTATGCTGGTGGCTTTGTGATGCTGGTGGCTCTGTAATGTGGGTGGCTCTGTAATGCAGCCAGTTCTGTAAAGTTGGTGTTACTGTAATGTTGGTGGTATTTTATTGATGGTGGTTCTGCAGTGGTGGTGATTTACCCTATATATCCAGATGTTTCTATTTTTTAGAAAGATAGACAGACAGATAAATAGGTAGATGATAGATATATAGACAGACATACAGATGATAAATAGTAGAGATGAGCGGGTTCGGTTCCCTGAGAACCGAACCCTACTGGACTTCACTACCCAAGCCCGGATCCGAGCCGGCACGGGTTTTCCTGCCTGACTCGGAAAACAGAACGAGGCAAAACATCATCATCCCGCTGTCGGATTCTCGCGGGGTTTGGATTCCATATAAGTCACCACGCGTCGCCGCCATTTTCACTCTGGCATTGGAGAGTGTAGAGAGAGGACGTGTCTCCGTCCTCAGTGTCCTGCATCAGTTCAGTGTTAGTGTCTTGTGCTGCATCAGTCCAGTCACAGTGGTTGTGTCCTCTGCTGCCATATGTCCAGTGCTACTGTATAAGTCCAGTCCATTGGTGCTGTGTTGTGCTGCATAAGTTCAGTGGTGTATTGTGCTGCATCAGTCCAGTCACAGTGGTGGTGTCCTCTGCTGCCATATGTCAAGTGCTGCTGTATAAGTCCAGTCTATTGCAGTGGTGCTGTGTTGTCCTGCATCAGTCCAATGGTGGTGTCCCTGTGCTACTGTATATGTCCAGTGGTACTGCCGTATATGTCCAGTGATACTGCCGTATATGTCCATTGATACTACCGTATATGTCCAGTGGTACTGCCATATAAATCCAGTGATCCTGCCGTATAATTCCAGCGATCATGCCGTATAAATCCAGTGGTACTGGCGTATAAGTCCAATCCAGTGATACTGCGTGCCGTATATGTCCAGTGGTACTGCCGTATAAGTACAGTGGTACTGCCGTATAATTCCAGTGATCCTGCCATATAATTCCAGTGGTACTGGTGTATAAGTCCAGTATCCTGCCATATAATTCCAGTGGAACTGGCGTATAAATCCAGTGATACTGGTGTATAAGTCCAGTGATCCTGCCGTATAATTCCAGTGATGCTGCCGTATAATTCCAGTGGTACTGGCGTATAAATCCAGCCCAGTGATACTGCCATATATTCCAGTGGTACTGCCGTATAAATCCAGTGATACTGCCGTATATGTCCAGTGGTACTGCCGTATATATATCCCCTGTTGCAAAGCGGATTACTGAGGCCATAACAACTATGCTGGTGTTAGACGTGCATCCGGTATCCACCATTAGTGCAGTGGGACTGCAGTGCCACTGTTAGATGGGCCAGGTGTTTGTGCCGCACACTTGTGTCGCTTAGCTTAGTCTTTCAGCAACCTCATTGCACCCCTTTTACTTCTTTGCATGATGTGCTGTTTGGGGACTAGTTTTTTTTAAATGCCATCCTGTCTGCCACTGCAGTGCCACTCCTAGATGGGCCAGGTGTTTGTGCCGCACACTTGTGCCGCTTAGCTTAGTCATACAGCTACCTCATTGCACCTCTTTTACTTCTTGCATGATGTGCTGTTTGGGGACTAGTTTTTTTAAGAGCCATCCTGTCTGCCACTGCAGTGCCACTCCTAGATGGGCCAGGTGTTTGTGCCGCACACTTATGTCGCTTAGCTTAGTCATACAGCCACCTCGGTGCAACCTTTTGGCCTAAAAACAATATTGTGAGGTGTGAGGTGTTCAGATTAGACTGGAAATGAGTAGAAATGAATGCTATTGAGATTAATAATACCATAGGATCAAAATTACCTCCAAATTCTGTGATGGTGCTGCCCTTTTAACCTTTGGTGGTGGCATTGGCTGCACACCCCTAGCTGTGGCCCAAAATAGATGATAGATAAATAAAGTTCCGGAAAGTATTAAGAGAGCTTCACTTTTTCCACATTTTGTTATGTTATAGCCTTATTCTGAAATGGAATAAATTAATTTTTTCCCTCAAAATTCTACACGCAATACCCCATAATGACAACATGAAAAAAGTTTTTTGAGATTTTTGCAAATTTATAAAAAAAAAAAAACTAAGAAATCACATGTACACAAGTATTCACAGCCTTTGCCATGAAGCTCAAAATTGAGCTCAGGTGCATCCTGTTTCCACTAATCATCCTTGAGATGTTCCAACAGCTTAATTGGAGTCCACCTGTGGTAAATTCAGTTGATTGTACATGATTTGGAAAGGCACACACCTGTCTATATAAGGTCCCACACTTGACAGTGCATGTCTGAGCACAAACCAAGCATGAAGTCAAAGGAATTGTGTGTAGACCTCCGAGACAGGATTGTCTCGAGGCACAAATCTGGGGAAGGGTACAGAAAAATATCTGCTGCTTTGAAGGTCCCAATGAGCACAGTTGACTCCATCATTCGTAAATGGAAGAAGTTTGGAACCACCTGGACTCTTCCTAGAGCTGGCTGGCATTCTAAACTAAGCGATCAGGGAAGAAGGGCCCTAGTCAGGGAGGTGACCGAGAACCCGATGGTCACTCGGTCAGAGCTACAGTATTCCTCTGCGGAGAGAGGAGAACCTTCCAGAAGGACAACCATCTCTGCAGCAATCCACCAATCAGGCCTGATGGTAGAGTGGCCAGACGGAAGCCACTCCTCAGTAAAAAGCTTATGGCAGCCCGCATGGAGTTTGCCAAAATGCACCTGAAGGACTCTTAGATCGTGAGAAATAAAATTCTCTGGTCTAAGGAGACAAAGATTGAACTCTTTGGCGTGAATGCCAGGCGTCATGTTTGGAAGAAACCAGGCACCGTTCATCACAAGGCCAATACCATCCCTACAGTGAAGCATGGTGGTGGCTGCATCATGCTGTGGGGATGTTATTCAGCAGTAGGAACTGGGAGACTAGTCAGGATAGAGGGAAAGATGAATGCAGCAATGTACAGATACATCCTGGATGAAAACCTGGATGAAAGACTGGGGCGACGGTTCATCTTTCAGTAGGACAATGGTGGTCATTCCGAGTTGATCGCTAGCTGCAATTGTTCGCAGTAGAGCGATCAGGCTAAAAAATGGCTGTTCTGCGCATGTGTATGTGGCGCATCGTACGAGCACACCAAACGATGTAGTTTTGCACAGGGTCTAGCAAAGCATTTCAGTCGCACTGGTGGCCGCAGTGTGATTGACATGAAGTGGGCGTTTCTGGGTGTCATCTGACCGTTTTCAGGGAGTGTTTGGAAAAACGCAGGCGTGCCAGGAAAAACGCAAGCGTGCCAGGAAAAACGCAGGCGTGGCTGGGCGAACGCTGGGCGGGTTTGTGACGTCAAAACAGGAACTGAACAGTCTGAGCTGATCGCAAGCGCTGAGTAGGTTTTGAGCTACTCTGAAACTGCACAAAACACCTTTGTAGCCGCTCCGCGATACAACCGTTCGCACTTCTGCTAAGCTAAAATACACTCCAAGTGGGCGGAGGCATAGCGTTTGCACGGCTGCTAAAAACTGCTAGCGAGCGATCAACTCGGAATGACCACCAATGACCCTAAGCACACAGCCAAGATATCAAAGGAGTGGCTTCAGGACAACTCTGTGAATGTCCTTGAATGGCCCAGCCAGAGCCCAGACTTGAATCCGATTGAACATCTCTTGAGAGATCTGAAAATGGCTGTGCACCGACACTTCCCATCCAACCTGATGGAGCTTGAGAGCTGCTGCAAAGAGGAATGTGTGTAACTGCCCAAAGATAGGTGTGCCATGCTTGTGGCATCATATTCAAAAAGACTTGAGGCTGTAATTGCTGCCAAAGGTGCATCAACAAAGTATTGGGCAAAAACTGTGAATACTTATGTACATGTGATTTCTTAGTTTTTTATTTTTAATGAATTTGCAAAAATCTCAAAAAAGCTTGTTTCACATTGTCATTATGGGTATTGTGTGTAGAATTTTGAAGGGAAAAATTAATTTATTCCAGTTTGGAATAAGGCTGTAACATAACAAAATGTGGAAAAAGTGAAGCGTTGTGAATACTTTCCGGATGGACTGTATATTAAAAATGTATGTTATAATTAAAACTAGGGACATAGAAGTTGCACTAATAATATAAATTAATACTGCTATGGCTGAAAAAAGTATTTAATGATTGTAATCACTCTGATTTAAACTTGTATCAGTATTCACACTTTTATTATAACAATCATCATAAAATCCATTTGGATAGTGTCTTAAATATAAATATAAATGCACAACTGGTTCAAATGGGTATGGGTCGTTGGGTAGACACAACTTAGGTCGATAGTCATTAGGTCGACCATGGAAGGTCGACATGCATTAGGTCGACATGTACTAGGTCGGTATCTGTTCAGATGGTCAACAATGTTAAGGTCGACAGTGATTAGGTAGATCACTATTGGTCAACATTGACATGGTCGACATGGACAAATGGTTGACACATGAAAATGGTTGACACATGAAAATCTCGACATGAGTTTTTCACTTTTTTTTTTGAACTTTTTTATAATTTACGATCCACGTGGACTACGATTGGGAACGGTAACCTGTGCCGAGCGCAGCGGAAGCGGAGCGAGGCAACTTGCCCGAAGCAGGATGAGCGAAACGAGCCTTGTGAGGGGACGCGGTGCACTAATTGGGGTTCCCCATCACTTTACGCAGAAAACAATACGAAAAAAAGAAAAAAAGCTCATGTAGACCTTTTCATGTGTCGACCATTTACATATGTCGACCACTTGTCCATGTCGACCATGTCAATGTCGAACAATAGTGGTCGACCTAATGACTGTCAACCTTAGCATTGTCGACCATTCATACTGGAACCTACTAGGTCAAAAGGTCAAAAGATCAACCTTTTTTTAAAAACTTTTTTGGGCGTTGTTTGCTTCGTAAAGTGACGGGGAACCCTAATTAGTGTACCGTGTCCCCTCGCATGGCTCGCTTCACTCGCCATGCTTCGGGCAAGTTGCCTCACTTTGCTCGCCATGCTTCGGGAAAGATGCCTCGCTTTGCTCGGCACAGGTTACCGTTCCAATCGTAGTCCACGTGGATCTTTAAGTATGAAAAAATCAAAAAAATTAAAAGAAAAAAATATATATGAAAAACTCATGTCGACCTTTTGACCTGTCAACCTAGTACATGTCGACCTAAGGACCATGTCGACCTATTGACCATGTCAACCTAATGCATGTCGACCTTCATTGGTCAACCTAATGACTGTCGACCTAAGCTATGTCGACCTAACAACCGTATCCCGTTAGAATATAAACAACAGAGTTTTTTCTTGAGTTTATAGCGAATAAAAACAGATATATCTGTATATGCAGAGCCGGATTAACAATGGGGCGGGTGGAGCTGCAGCTCCAGGCCCTCCCATGAAAATAGGCCCACAGGATCCCCTGCAGTGCTGTGCAGCCAGTATTGACCGGAGAAGAAAAAAAACCTGTCACCGACTCTCCACTTTCAGCAGCAGCTCAGCTCACCTGCTGGTCCTCCCCCGTCCCCTCACCTCCTTACCACCTGATCAGCAGGAACAGTCCTATGTACCCACGGAGCAATCTGAAGCTCCGCCCCATGCCATATGAAGCCCCGCCCCCTCCCTTGCTGGACCGAATGGCAGCACTTAAAAACACCCTCTTCCCCTGCTAGCAGAGGCTGCTGAACACTATACCACCCTTCTCCCCTTACCCCCACCCCCAGCCAGAGTCTGCCGTCGTGGACACTAGGTCTAGGAACCCCCTCCCTGCTGAAGGCTGTAGCCGTGGATAGTATAACTCCCTCCGCCAGCTGCACAGAGAAGATGCAGGGTGGGGGGACCAGAAGACAGCAGCCCTGGAGTCAGTCTCACCTGAGATCTGCTGTTTTGGCTCCACCTTCTTAAAGGGACCTCTGCTTCCTCACCCAGTGCGGATCCCACTCATAACTTAGGTGAGTTTGCATATAGTAGCTTTAACACTTCTCCTTTATCCCCCCGCTTACACCCCCCTTTTCAAGTTTGTGTGTTTTGTGCCCTTTCCCCTTTGTTCTGCTTCATCCAGTGCTGCTCCACCTCATCTCTATATTCCATATCCCTCCCTCTCTCTCTCCCTCTGTCTCTCCCTCTCTATTTCTCCCTCTCTCTCTCTCTTCCTCTCTGTTTTCTCTGATGTCCTAGTGGATGCTGGGTACTCCGTAAGGACCATGGGGAATAGACGGGCTCCGCAGGAGACTGGGCACTCTAAAGAAAAGATTAAGTACTATATCTGGTGTGCACTGGCTCCTCCCTCTATGCCCCTCCTCCAGACCTCAGTTAGAATCTGTGCCCGGCCAGAGCTGGATGCACTCTAGGGGCTCTCCTGAGCTTCCTAGAAAGAAAAGTATTTGTTAGGTTTTTTATTTTCAGTGAGATCTGCTGGCAACAGACTCACTGCTACGTGGGACTTAGGGGAGAGAAGCAAACCTACCTGCTTGCAGCTAGCTTGTGCTTCTAGGCTACTGGACACCATTAGCTCCAGAGGGATCAAACACAGGGCCCGACCTCGATCGTCCGTTCCCGGAGCCACGCCGCCGTCCCCCTTGCAGAGCCAGAAGACGGAAGAAACCGGAGGAAATCGGCGGCTGAAGACTTCGGTCTTCATTAAGGTAGCGCACAGCACTGCAGCTGTGCGCCATTGCTCCCTATGCACACCACACACTCCGGTCACTGATGGGTGTAGGGCGCTGGGGGGGGGGGGGGGCGCCCTGGGCAGCAATTAGAGTACCTTACATGGCAAATTGGCACATAATACAGCTTTTAAGCTGCATATGTGCATAATCCCCCGCCATTATTCAGATAAAAAAGCGGGAGAAGTCAGCTGAGAAGGGGGCGGGGCTATCTTCCTCAGCACACCGGCGCCATTTTCTCTTCACAGCTCCGCTGGAAGACAGCTCCCCAGGCTCTCCCCTGCAGTTTCAAGACATCAAGGGTAAAAAAGAGAGGGGGGGCACTAAATTTAGGCGCAAAACTATATATAAAAGCAGCTATAAGGAAAATCGCTTTTGTTAGTGTAAATCCCTGATTATATAGCGCTGTGGTGTGTGCTGGCATACTCTCTCTCTGTCTCCCCAAAGGACTTTGTGGGGTCCTGTCCTCAGTCAGAGCATTCCCTGTGTGTGTGTGTGTGTGTGTGTGTGTGTGTGTGTGTGTGTGTGTGCGGTGTGTCGGTACGGCTGTGTCGACATGTTTGATGAGGACGCTTATGTGGAGGCGGAGCAGGTGCCGATAAGTGTGATGTCGCCCCCTGCGGGGCCGACACCTGAGTGGACGGATATGTGGAAGGTATTAACCGACAGTGTCAACTCCTTACATAAAAGGTTCGATGACGCAGCTTTGGGACAGCCGGCATCTCAGCCCGCGCCTGCCCAGGCATCTCAGAGGCCGTCAGGGGCTCAAAAATGCCCGCTACCTCAGATGGCAGACACAGATGTCGACACGGAGTCTGACTCCAGTGTCGACGAGGATGAGACAAATATACAATCCAGTAGGGCCATCCGATGCATGATTACGGCAATGAAAAATGTGTTGCACTTTTCTGACATTAACCCGGTTACCACAAAAAAGGGTATTATGGCCCTCATTCCGAGTTGATCGCTCGCAAGGCGATTTTAGCAGAGTTACACACGCTAAGCCGCCGCCTACTGGGAGTGAATCTTAGCTTCTTAAAATTGCGACCGATGTATTCGCAATATTGCGATTACTAACTACTTAGCAGTTTCAGAGTAGCTTCAGACTTACTCTGCCTGTGCGATCAGTTCAGTGCTTGTCGTTCCTGGTTTGACGTCACAAACACACCCAGCGTTCGCCCAGACACTCCCCCGTTTCCCCGGCCACTCCTGCGTTTTTTCCGGAAACGGTAGCGTTTTTTCCCGCACGCCCATAAAACGGCCTGTTTCCGCCCAGTAACACCCATTTCCTGTCAATCACATTACGATCGCCGGAGCGATGAAAAAGCCGTGAGTAAAAATACTATCTCCATTGTAAAATTACTTGGCGCAGTCGCAGTGCGAATATTGCGCTTGCGTACTAAGCGGAATTTCACTGCGATGCGATGAAAAATACCGAGCGATCAACTCGGAATGAGGGCCTATGTTTGGGGAGAAAAAGCAGCCAGTGACTTTTCCCCCATCTGATGAGTTAAATGAATTGTGTGAAGAAGCGTGGGGTTCCCCAGACAAGAAACTAGTAATTTCTAAGCGGTTACTAATGGCGTTCCCTTTCCCGCCAACGGATAGGTTACGCTGGGAGACATCCCCTAAGGTGGACAAGGCGCTCACACGCTTATCAAAAAAGGTGGCACTGCCTTCTCAGGATACGGCCGCCTTAAAGGAGCCTGCAGATAGAAAGCAGGAGGCTATCCTGAAGTCTGTGTATACACACTCAGGTACTATACTGAGACCTGCTATTGCTTCAGCATGGATGTGTAGTGCTGCAGCAGCGTGGTCTGATTCCCTGTCTGATAACATTGATTCCCTTGACAGGGACACTATATTGCTAACCATAGAGCATATTAAAGACGTAGTCTTATATATGAGAGATGCACAGAGGGACATTTGCCTGCTGGCATCTAGAATTAATGCAATGTCCATTTCTGCCAGGAGAGTATTATGGACTCGGCAGTGGACAGGTGATGCTGATTCTAAAAGGCACATGGAAATTTTGCCTTATAAGGGTGAGGAATTTTTTGGGGACGGTCTTTCGGACCTCGTATCCACAGCAACAGCTGGGAAGTTGACTTTTTTACCTCAGGTTCCCTCACAGCCTAAGAAAGCACCGTATTATCAAGTACAGTCCTTTCGGCCTCAGAAAGGCAAGCGGGTTAGAGGCGTGTCCTTTCTGCCCAGAGGCAGGGGTAGAGGGAAAAAGCTGCACCATACAGCCAGTTCCCAGGAACAAAAATCCTCCCCTGCTTCCACTAAGTCCACCGCATGACGCTGGGGCTCCACATGTGGAGCCAGGTGCGGTGGGGGCCCGTCTCCGGAACTTCAGCGACCAGTGGGTTCGCTCACAGGTGGATCTCTGGGTTCTACAAGTGGTATCTCAGGGATACAAGCTGGAGTTCGAGACGTCTCCCCCTCGTCGTTACCTCAAATCAGCCCTGCCAGCTACTCCCCAGGACATGGAGGTAGTACTGGCGGCAATTCACAAGCTGTACCTCCAGCAGATGATAATCAAAGTTCCCCTCCTTCAACAGGGACGGGGTTACTATTCCACAATGTTTGTGGTACCGAAACCAGACGGTTCGGTGAGACCCATTCTAAATTTGAAATCCTTGAACACTTATATAAGGAAGTTCAAGTTCAAAATGGAATCGCTCAGGGCGGTTATTGCAAGCCTGGAAGAGGGGGATTACATGGTATCACTGGACATCAAGGATGCTTACCTACATGTCCCCATTTACCAACCTCACCAGGTGTACCTCCGTTTTGTGGTACAGGACTGCCATTACCAATTCCAGACGTTGCCGTTTGGTCTGTCCACGGCACCGAGGGTATTTACCAAAGTAATGGCCGAAATGATGATACTCCTTCGGAAGAAGGGAGTTATAATTATCCCGTACTTGGACGATCTCCTTATTTAGGCGAGGTCCAGGGAGCAGTTGTTGGTCGGAGTAGCACTATCTCAGGCAGTGCTACAACAGCACGGCTGGATTCTGAATATCCCAAAGTCGCAGCTGGTTCCTACGACGCGTCTGCTGTTCCTGGGTATGATTCTGGACACAGAACAGAAGAAGGTGTTTCTCCCGGAGGAGAAGGCCAAGGAGTTGTCATCTCTGGTCAGAGACCTCCTAAAACCACAACAGGTGTCGGTGCATCACTGCACGCGAGTCCTGGGAAAGATGGTAGCTTCTTACGAGGCAATTCCATTCGGCAGGTTCCATGCAAGGATCTTTCAGTGGGATCTGTTAGACAAGTGGTCCGGATTACATCTTCAGATGCATCGGCTGATCACCCTGTCCCCGAGGGCCAGGGTGTCTCTGCTGTGGTGGCTGCAGAGTGCTCATCTTCTCGAAGGCCGCAGATTCGGCATACAGGACTGGGTCCTGGTGACCACGGATGCAAGCCTCCGAGGTTGGGGGGCAGTCACTCAGGGAAGAAACTTCCAGGGACTATGGTCGAGTCAGGAGGCTTCCCTACACATAAATATTCTGGAACTAAGGGCCATTTACAATGCCCTCAGTCAGGCAAAACCCCTGCTTCAAAACCAGCCGGTGCTGATTCAGTCAGACAACATCACGGCGGTCGCCCATGTAAACCGTCAAGGCGGCACAAGAAGCAGGATGGCGATGGCAGAAGCCACAAGGATTCTCCGATGGGTGGAAAATCACGTGATAGCACTGTCAGCAGTGTTCATTCCGGGAGTGGACAACTGGGAAGCAGACTTCCTCAGCAGGCACGACCTCCACCCGGGAGAGTGGGGACTTCATCCAGAAGTCTTCCAGCTGATTGTAAATCGTTGGGAAAGGCCACAGGTGGACATGATGGCGCCCCGCCTCAACAAAAAGCTAAAAAGATATTGCGCCAGGTCAAGGGACCCTCAGGCGATAGCTGTGGACGCTCTAGTGGCACCGTGGGTGTACCAGTCGGTTTATGTGTTCCCTCCTCTTCCTCTCATACCAAAGGTACTAAGGATAGTAAGAAAGAGAGGAGTAAGAACTATACTCATCGTTCCGGATTGGCCAAGAAGGACTTGGTACCCGGAACTACAAGAAATGATCTCAGCGGACCCTTGGCCTCTGCCTCTCAGACAGGACCTGTTACAGCAGGGGCCCTGTCTGTTCCAAGACTTACCGCGGCTGCATTTGACGGCATGGCGGTTGAACGCCGGATCCTGATGGAAAAGGGCATTCCGGTTGAAGTCATTCCTACGCTGATAAAAGCTAAGAAGGATGTGACAGCAAAACATTATCACCGCATATGGCGAAAATATGTTGCTTGGTGTGAGGCTAGGAAGGCCCCAACAGAAGAATTTCAGCTGGGTCGATTTCTGCACTTCCTACAGTCAGGAGTGACTATGGGCCTAAAATTGGGATCCATAAAAGTCCAGATTTCGGCCCTGTCTATTTTCTTTCAAAAAGAACTGGCTTCGCTGCCTGAAGTTCAGACGTTTGTCAAGGGAGTGCTGCATATTCAGCCCCCTTTTGTGCCTCCAGTGGCACCTTGGGATCTCAACGTTGTGTTGGATTTCCCAAAATCACATTGGTTTGAGCCACTTCAGACCGTGGAGCTAAAATATCTCACGTGGAAAGTGGTCATGCTATTGGCCTTAGCTTCGGCTAGGTGTGTGTCAGAATTGGCGGCTTTGTCTTGTAAAAGCCCCTATCTGATCTTCCATATGGACAGGGCAGAATTATGGACTCGTCCCCAATTTCTCCCTAAGGTGGTATCAGCGTTTCATTTGAACCAACCTATTGTGGTGCCTGCGACTACTCGGGACTTGGAGGATTCCAAGTTGCTGGACGTAGTCCGGGCCCTGAAAATCTATGTTTCCAGGACGGCTAGGGTCAGAAAAACTGACTCGCTGTTTATCCTGTATGCACCCAACAAGCTGGGTGCTCCTGCTTCTAAGCAGACTATTGCTCGCTGGATCTGTAGCACGATTCAGCAGGCTCATTCTGCGGCTGGACTGCCGCATCCTAAATCAGTAAAAGCCCATTCCACGAGGAAGGTGGGCTCTTCTTGGGCGGCTGCCCGAGGGGTCTCGGCTTTACAACTTTGCCGAGCTGCTACCTGGTCGGGATCAAACACGTTTGCAAAATTCTACAAGTTTGATACCCTGGCCGAGGAGGACCTTGAGTTTGCTCATTCGGTGCTGCAGAGTCATCCGCACTCTCCCGCCCGTTTGGGAGCTTTGGTATAATCCCCATGGTCCTTACGGAGTACCCAGCATCCACTAGGACGTCAGAGAAAATAAGAATTTACTCACCGGTAATTCTATTTCTCGTAGTCCGTAGTGGATGCTGGGAGCCCGTCCCAAGTGCGGACTTCTGCAATACTTGTATATAGTTATTGCTTAACTATAGGGTTATTGTTCTGAGCCATCTGTTGAATGAGGCTCAGCTGTTATTCATACTGTTAACTGGGTATAGTTATCACAAGTTGTACGGTGTGATTTGTGTGGCTGGTATGAGTCTTACCCTGGATTCCAAATCCTTTCCTAGTAATGTCAGCTCTTCCGGGCACAGTTTCCCTAACTGAGGTCTGGAGGAGGGGCATAGAGGGAGGAGCCAGTGCACACCTGATATAGTACCTAATCTTTTCTTTAGAGTGCCCAGTCTCCTGCGGAGCCCGTCTATTCCCCATGGTCCTTACGGAGTACCCAGCATCCACTACGGACTACGAGAAATAGAATTACCGGTGAGTAAATTCTTATTTTTGTGTTTTGTTTTTATCCAGGACCATTTTTGGTCCAGAAAACCCTGGAATGCCGTTCCTGAAGGTCTTTTCTAAAGTGACATGATCAGGAATGGGGTTCCGGAATGACTGTGGCCTTCCCTGCTGTCGCTGCTGCTGCCGCTTCCCGTGTCTTAGGGGAAGAGGGCGCAGAGCACATCTCTCCTGCCCTTCACTTTGTCCCCGTCTCTGGTGGCCATTTAAGATGTTGCTCAGCCATCAGCCAATCAGAGCTCGTAGACCTGCAGCGGCAGCTCCTGATTGGCTGCCGGCCCGCAAGCTTTGATTGGCACACAAGTTGGCGCCATATTTGAAATGGCTGCCAGAGATGTGACACACTGCCCTCAGACACAGGAATCAGTGGCAGCAGCGGAGGTGAGCACTATAGTGGGGGCATTGTGTAACTGGCACTACTGGGGACATTGTGTAACTGGCACTACCGGGAGCATTGTGTATTTGGCACTACTGGGGGGCATTGTGTATCCGGCACTACTGGGGGCTTTGTGTATCCGGCACTACTGGGGGCATTGTGTAACTGGCACTACTGGGGACATTGTGTAACTGGCACTGCTGGGGGCATTGTGTAATTGGCACTGTTGGCGGCATTGTATATCTGGCACTACTGAGGGCAGTATGTGTATATATGGCACTATTCAGCGCTTTATGTGTTTAAAATAAAAAACATTAATGCACCAATTTATGACCTGTCCCTTTGGTAGCTCCACCCACATTTCCGGCGACCTCTGCCCAAGGGGGCTGCAAGTGTCACCCCAGCAGGAGATAAAGGGCCTGCAGTAAAGGTATGTGCTAAACTACTGGGTTTGTCTGATGTGTGGTGTAATGTGAATAACGGACACTATTGTGCAGTGTAATGTGAAAAATATACACTACTGTTCAGTGCAATGTGAATTAGAGCTCTTCTGTGGCCATGCCCCTTCCCCACAAAGTCACGGCCCTTTATTTTTGGTGGGCGATCCCTGTTTTGAATATGGGAAAGGGGGGAAGCAATTCTCTTTTGGCACAGGGCACAAACATGTGTATAACATAATGGGCAATACAGTGCTCTCTGTTTTATCAATGGCCACTGATGCTCAGCTCTCTCTATTATCTAGCAGTCACTATAATGCGCTCTGTATTATATGGCATTCACTTCAATGTTCTCGGTATTATATGGCTGCCACTTCAATGGCGGTCACTGTAATGATGTCTGCATTATTAATTTAATTTACTGCAGTGGCTAGGTATGCAGGATAAACACTAATAGAAATATGGAGAAAACACAATACAGGCCACACCTCCTATATAGACCATGCCCACACATCACTAGTCATACCGACACAGCGCTTGTCATAACCCCTGCATCAGCACACAATAGGCCCTTCCTGATTTTCAGCTCCAGGCCCCCATGGACCTTAATCTGGCACTGTGTATATGTATTCTCTCTAATTAGTGAATGCAGAGTACTCCGAATGCAGTCTATACTACTACTAGTGATCACTTGAATATAGTGTTATATAGAGTCTATAATAGACCAAATGACACCACAGTCGTTTTTCTCTGTGTTCACCGGGTGCTGCTTCTGACAGCACAAACCCTCCTTATTATGAACAGTCTCCCCCTCCTTAGTGATTATGAGGGGGAGACTGTTAGCATTTACAATTGGCTTCTTGTCTACCTCTGGTCTCCACGCGGCACGAAAACCTGGATCAGTGGGCCGTCCGCAGGGCTGGCAACAGAAATCTTAGCGCCCCATACAGTGATATCACTGGGGCACCCCCTCAGATGATTTTATATATATATATATATTACAGCGCAACGGAATTTGCGCTATATAAGTAACTGTTATAATATATATTTATTTATACAAACATATAAATATGTATATCTCTCCTTCCTCCCCCACACACACCACAGTCTATGTCTCCCTCTCTCCTTCCTCCCACTCACCCCACAGTCTGTCTTTCCCCAATGACTACATGATGCATTCCCAACTCCCTCACCCCATTCCAAAGCCCTGTATCCACACAACAGTCCACTCTTACCCCGGGGAGAGACTCACGTGTGCTGCAATCCCCAGATCCAAACACCACACAACAGACCATAGCAGAAGAGGCCAGTGCAGGGCACGGGAATCCTGGCCAGCTGAGCTGCTGCCATGTCCCGCAACAGAGTAGAACCCGGAAGAGCATATGTACACTCGCGCCACACAGTCACTGTGTGTGAGAGGTTCCTGTCACTCTAAGGCTGTGGCCACACCGCCTACAGCTCACTGCCCTATTTGGACAAGACGGCTCACATCCCTGCCTGGTACTTATCATATATTTGGGGCCCCTCTAATCCTTGGGGCCCAGTACAGTTGTCCCCTTTGTACCCCCCTGTCGCCGGCCCTGGCCTGTTTTGTCACCTTGTATGTCTGAGTCCCGGGGAGGGTCCAATACAAATAGTATTTAGCACGGCAAGATAAGTACAAAACTAGGATATTTCAAGTAGCGCTGTTATCCTTGTGTGTTCTGTTATAATGAAAGCCCATTATTTTTGCTGGTTTGATAGGTATAGCTCACCTAAATGTTATTTAAGGAGTTGTGTGTATCTGTTCTTAGAACTTCCCATGGCTGGTTACACATTAGAGCGATGTGTAGCTGGCCTATCCACCGGGCGACATGACCCTTCATCGGCAAGTGCAAATGCACGATGCAGGGGATGATGGCGAGATGTAGGATGCCATGCTCCACTTGGTAGTATGGTATTGTACGCAATATCTTCAGGTTGACCTTACAGTAGGGGTGGGCAACATGCGGCCCGCAGGCCGGATGCGGCTCGCGGACCGATCCTGCCTGGCCCGCTGTGCCCCATCAGAGTGCAAAAACAAGCGACCCGACAGGCTGAGCCGCTTGTCATTGCGCTACACTGCTCCCAGACGCAGCACTGCTAAGGAAGTCCCGGTCACGTCACAGGGTCAGCTGACTGGGATTTCCTCTGTTGTTATGCGCTGGGCGTCACGGGGGGGGGGGGCAGTGAGCAGGAGCGGCGGCTAATGAGTAGGAGGCGACCAGTGAGCAGGAGCGGTGAGCAGCGAGCGGGAGCAGGAGCGGGCAGAGGCCACAGCAGCATTGACTCCGGGCAGCAGCAGCAGCGGGGATCATCGGACAGCGGGGATTGTCTGCCAGTGTGAAAAACAGGTAACCCCCCTGTCCAGCCAGCCCCATGATCAGTGCTTAAGCTGCCATATAGGTTCAGGGGAGGGGAGGGAGGGGAGTTAAAAACTGCAATATGGGTTTAGGGGAGGGGGGGAAGGGAGTAGGGACTGCTATATAGGTTTAGGGGAGCGGGGAGAAGGGAGGGGGGTAGGGACTGCTACAGGGGTGGAACTACCGCCAGTGCAGGCAGTGCCTTGCACTGGGGCCCACCACTGTCCAGGGACCCAAAGCATGTAATGAGTCAAACTGACTCATTACATGCCGCTGTGTGCTGCGGGCCAACGCCGCCCGCAGCACACAGCCGCCTGCCGAGGGGTGGAGAAGAGCGAATCGGCACGGGGTAGGTGGAGGAGGGAGCCGCAGCAGCGCTGTGTAATTGGTAGAGGTGCTGCTGCTGCTGCTGTCCCTCTGCTTCACCATAGGCTGCCCTCCACCGCTGTGAATGCTGGGAAGCGCATCCCAGCATCCACAGTGGCGGAGAACAGCCTATGGTGAAGCAGAGGGATAGCAGCAGCAACGCCTCCACCAATTACACAGTGCTGCTGCGGCTCCCTCCTCCACCCCCCTCCTCTTCCTTCTCTCCTGTAAGGGGTCTCTGCAGAAGCTGCACCGAGGAGCCTGAGCCAGCGGAAAGAGTAAGTATAAGGGGGATGCTGTCTGTCGTAATGTGTAAAAATGGGGGCGCTATCTGCTGTAATGTGTAAAAACGGGGGCGCTGTCTGCTGTAATGTGTAAAAAAGGGGATGCTGTCTGCCGTAATGCGTAAAAAGGTGGACTGTCTGCCGTAATGTGTAAAAAAGGGCACGCTGTCTGCCGTAATGTGTAAAAAGGGGACGCTGTCTGCCGTACTGTGTAAAAAGGGCACGCTGTCTGCCGGAATGTGTAAAAAGGGGAATAGCGCCAGCCAGAATTGCATCAGCACCACTTTGGGGCACTGAAAAGATGTCTTCCTCCTGTCATTTGCATAAACGGGTGTGGCCATGCCTCCTGCAATTAGGTCATGACAAGGAACTTGTACCTGGGTCCGTTATAGCTCTCTACACGCCTGGTTGTAGTGTGTACCCACATTTACAAAAAAAATAGAATAATAACTACTTGTTGGTCAGATGCACTCTCTGTTATTGTAAAATATATTTGACACTGTACTTCTCATCATTTATGAAACACAGTGTTCATGACATAACTTGCCTAATATTGCACAGTTACAGGCAATATTACGAGGATGCTCATGGATTGGGGTGCAAACGTTTTGCTGCCTAATGGAGAGGGTTGGGTGTGTGGAAGGCGATCTATGGGGGTGATTCCGAGTTGATCGTAGCCCTGCAAAATTTTGCAGGGCAATGATCATGACCATAGACATGCAGGGGGACGCCCAGCATAGGGTTATTCCGCCCCGCATGTCAGTCCCTGCCCCCCCCTCCCCCGCAGAAGTGCAAAAGCATCGCACAGCGGTGATGCTTTTGCACTTTAGGAGTAGCTCCCGGCCTGCAGCGGCTGCGTGTGACTTCACGCAGCCGCTGCAACCCCCCCCCCCCCCTCACGGTCCGGATGCGCATGTGTGAAGGGGATTGCTCCCTCCGGCCGTGCGTCGCGGCGGGCAGGCCCTAGCCTGGAGGGGCTTGCATCCGAAAGGATTCAAGCCCCTCCAATCGCGACGCAGGATTTTGAACGGCGCGCCGAGCGCGAGCCAATCAGGGCTCGCACCTTGGCCGCCAATCAGAGCTCGCCGCGGGGGGCCTATCGGAGCTCGCCGCGGCAAGCCAATCGGAGCTCGCCGCGTCATATCTCCGCCCGCTCCCAGCGTCATATAAGAGACGCTGCGGAGCGGGAACAGGCAGTCGAGCGGCGGACGGCGAAGAAGGAAGAGCTCCGGACGAAGACAGAAGACCTCCCGCGGAAGACAGAGGATCCAGCGGCGGCAGCGGCGGCGGAGCGGAAGAAGACGTCAGCGGAGCGGAAGAAGAGGAAGAAGACGTCAGCGGAGAGGAAGAGGAAGGCGGAAGACGGCGACCAGCGGCGGGAGTCCGGCGGAGTGTGCTGCAGCGTGTGGAGAGCAAAAGAGCTAACGAAGCTCCCCGCTGCAGCCTCTCCCTCCGAGACAGGTAGGCGGCCTTGGGCCACCTCCACCTACCTCTAAATCCACACTAGAACACCAGGGACAGGCGCTAGGCCTGCAGGTATAATCAGGCCTCCTCGGCCTGTGCCCACGGTAGGCAGGCCTCCTGCCTGAGCCCCCTCCAGGCCTCCGGCCTGAGCCCTCCTCCAGGCCTCCGGCCTGAGCCCTCCTCCAGGCCTCCTGCCAGAGTCCCCTCCAGGCCTCCTGCCTGAGCCCTCCTCCAGGCCTCCGGCCTGAGCCCCTCACCCAGGCCCCCGGCCTGCGCCCCTCAACCAGGCCCCCGTCCTGCGCCCCTCAACCAGGCCTCCTGCCTGAGCCCTCCTCCAGGCCTCCGGCCTGAGCCCTCCTCCAGGCCTCCGGCCTGAGCCCCTCACCCAGACCCCCGGCCTGCGCCCCTCAACCAGGCCCCCGGCCTGCGCCCCTCAACCAGGCCTACTGCCTTACGCGGGACCCGGGAAAATTTCCGTGCGGTCGGGCCCGGATCGGCTGGGAGTGGGCTGTGCGGCAGCTTCCGAGGGATCCGTGGCCGGCGTTAGGAGCCGACCGGCTCCACGCGGTGTACCCCCCAGGGGATTCGGAAGTGTGGAGTAACGTCCCCGTCCCACACGCCGCTCTCCCCTGGTCGTCTGGTGTGGGCGGCCGTCCGCTCTGGACCCCCGTGTCCCATTGAGAGCCAAAGGCAGTGGCCAGTGTTCAGCATCCGGTAAGTAAGACTGGTTAGTCAGAGTCCGCTGTTGGGCCGGGGAATTGTTCGACTGGCTTGTTGATTAGTGAATGTGTTTAATTAGTCCGGTATCTGCTAGTTTGGGATAGAACCAGTAGCCTCAGTTGTCGAAGACTGTTTGTTCAGGCAGGCGTAGTTGGCTGTAGTTGTTGTTAGCCGTTAGTGTAGCCTGTAGCTAGGGTGGCTGCTCTTCTTGCCCCAACAGGAGTGGAGAGGCGCGACAATCAAGGTGACCAGCAAGTCAGGAGTGAGTATTACCCTGTGTCTGTTTTGTCATCCCCCGTATAACCTGTTGGGGGTTTGCTCACGGACGTGAGGACCCCCCCTCACCACACAACTTGCGAGAGTGCGAGTGTGTGAGAACTGGGTAGCTGAGGCCTACTGGCCGGTGATGACCTTCCGCCCAGCCGGCAAAGGTCGCTGCTACCCCTGACGTGCCCCGTATTCCGGACGGAGGCCGATACGCACGTCTCAACCGGTCCGTTCCTTTTTCCTAGGTTCCGCATCACCCCCTGCAAGGTGGTGTTCACGTTGGGGATAGGTCCGGAAGGCGGAGTCCCCTGACGCGTCGGAGCATCGTCGGTGACGGGAGTTGCACAGGTGGGTGGAGTGACGATACCTGTACGGCAGCAGGCACTACATCATCGGTTAGGCCTGTTACATTTGGCGTAGTCGGCAGGATGGACGGAGATCAGTCACTACCCACCACCGAGAAGCCGTGGGGAGATGCGCCAAAACGACCCACTCGGAGAGGCTCGAACGCCAGTTCCACTGATGTGGCTCAGAGGGGAACGGACGACGAGCAACGAAGGTCATCGCGTCGACTCAACGTCGGACCAGCCCTCGCCCACCTACCCCGTTGCGACGGGCGAAATATGACCTTAGAGGACTGGAATGCCCGATTAGAGGCGACGTTCCTCATCTATCGGGTGCCCGTCGACCTACAGTTGCCCCTCGCCCTGAATTCTTGGAAGGCGAGGCTCGTCGGACGATCCTTTTACGACCCGACGATGAACGCGAGGAACTGGAGGAGATCTACACTATCCTGGGAGATATCTACGGGGACACCTCCTCGGCGGGGACCCTCCGGCAGCGTCTGTTTGGCCGGTTCCAGAGGGAGGACGAGTCCATACCCCAGTACGCCAACGCACTCCAGGAGATGATTGGAGAAGTACGTCGAAAGGATCCCGATGGGTTTGGGGCACTCACCAACACTAGTCACATATTGCGGGATCAGTTCGCCATGGGACTCAGGAATGTGCCCCTGAGGCAGGTTATGCTGGATAAGATATCCCAGGATGACACCCTGACCTTCCACCAGGTGGAAATCGACGCCGTAGCCAGGGACCGCAATGCCAATTAAGGACCACACGCTGTATTTCCCCAATGGGTGCAACCGGTCTCCGCGCCAGTGGCTAGCAGGGAGACCAACCCATTGGAGACCTGTGTGCAAGACCTGAAAGAGATCTTCCTCCGGGTGACCAAAGAGATGAGGGAAGAGGTCGCCCAGCTGAGGGATGAGGTGTACCGGTGTGACCAACAGGGTACGGAGTCCCGGTCCCGTGAGAGGGACGCCAGACGGCCCCGTGGACGAAGCACGGGACCTGATAGCCGTCCGGGAGAGGGCTGGGGCCCTCGTTGTTACCGCTGCCATCGGTACGGGCATATTGCCCGAACCTGTACCGAAGCGATCCCGGAGGCACAGTTAAACTGACCTCCCTCGCGGTAACGGGACCACCTGTGGGGGAGAGCGATGAGGGGAAGTCAGCCATTAATGAACAGGCTGAATTGGTAGGAGAGTGTCCCGTAGTAGTCAGCCGCCTTGGTGGGAAAGATCAGTCCTATCTGTTGGATACCGGCTCTCAAGTATCCACCATTTCCGAGGCCTGTTTCCTTGAGCACTACGCTCATCTCAAGAGTGAGGTGTCCGAGAGCTTCATTACCCTCACGGCGGCTAATAACCTACCCATCCCCGTGGTGGGGGTGGTGTGGATGGAAATGGTAGTTTGTGGCCAAGAGCTGGGTAGGAAGGAGCTGCTGGTAGTCAGCAGCCCGGGGCTGAGCCATGGCCCGGTGATCCTCGGGATGAACGTACTCCGACATCTCGACCAGCTCTTGTTCCGGGAAAATGGGCCACGATATTGGAAGAATCTGGGAGTCCGGCGTCCTGTTCAGCAGGCTCTCCAACAGGTGGGACGATGGGGGACCAGGGCCCTAGGGGCTATCGATGAGCACCTGGGTCTTTTGAAGGTTGGTCACCACCAGCGCCTGGAGTTGCCACCTCGCCAAGAGGTCCTGATCCCTCTAGAGGTACGGACTCATCAGAGCCTAAATGGCATGGAAGTGATGGTAGAGCCCACTGATGTGCTTGGGGTAGGGTCTGGAGTGATGGTGGCACGCACCGTGTCAGTGGTGACCGGGGGGAAGGTCTCCGTCCGTCTTTGTAATCTCACCGACCAGCTTTGCCGAGTCCCGGCTGGGACAGTCATTGCTCAGGTGGTGGCGATTCACGAGGATAGCATTCAGGGGATGCAAAAACTCTCCCTGCAGCCGGAGGCTTCCGAGGCATGGGCATTGTCTGTTCGAGTGGAGGAGCAGGAGGGAGCCAACCCTGAGTGGAACGGTACGATTATGCGAACACAGATGGACGTGTCGCTGGAAGAGTGCGCGGCCGGGGACGTAGCCAAGCTGGACCAGATGCTCTGGAATCGGCAGAAGGTGTTCTCCCGGCATGAGGAGGATTTCGGGT
The DNA here is from genome assembly GCF_028390025.1 of Pseudophryne corroboree. NCBI lineage: Eukaryota > Metazoa > Chordata > Amphibia > Anura > Myobatrachidae > Pseudophryne > Pseudophryne corroboree. The sequence goes on from NC_086446.1 coordinate 673,779,771, forward strand.
ACACGGAGGACCTGCAGCATGAGATCCGCACCGGAGACGCCCCCCCTGTTCGGGAGCGGTATCGGCCGATACCGCCCCGGTTGTACCAAGAAGTAAAGAACATGTTGCGTCAGATGCTGGACAACCACGTGATCCAGGAGAGCAAAAGTCCATGGGCTGCACCCATAGTCTTAGTCCGGAAGAAGGACGGGACTATCCGTTTCTGTGTGGACTACCGGAAGTTGAATAGTTGCACCGTCCGGGACGCTTACCCTCTCCCTAGGATCGAGGAGTCCCTAGCTGCACTGGGCAATGCAAAATTCTTTTCGACCTTAGACCTGGCCAGTGGGTACTGGCAAGTACCAGTAGCCCCCCAGGATAGGGAGAAGACCGCATTCGTTACTCCCATGGGGTTGTTCGAATTTTGTCGCATGCCGTTTGGGTTGAACAATGCGCCCGCCACATTCCAGCGGATGATGGAGAGGTGTTTGGGAGACTTGAATTTTGAGGCCTTGCTGATTTACTTGGACGACATCATCGTGTTCGCCGCGACCTTGGAGGAGCACTTTGCTCGACTCGACATGGTTCTCCAGCGGTTGGAGGAGTACGGCCTGAAGCTCAAGCCCCAGAAGTGCCATCTGTTGAAATCCAGTTTGGAGTACCTCGGGCATGTGGTGTCTCGCGATGGGGTGTACCCAACCCCCAGCAAGGTGGCGGCAGTTCAGGAGTGGAAGGTGCCTACCACTGTCACGGAATTGCGGGCATTCCTGGATTTGGTGGGGTATTACCGATGCTTCATCAAAGATTTCGCCCGGATCGCGGAACCCCTACATGCCTTGCTTCGAGGGATTGCGACCACGAAGAAAGCTGCCCTGGAGACCTGGGGAGAAGCGCAGAACCTGGCCTTTAACCGACTGAAGGAAAGTCTCACGGAAGCTCCGGTGTTGGGGTACGCAGATTTTGAGAAGCCCTTCGTTCTATACACGGATGGAAGTCTGCAGGGGTTGGGCGCGGTCTTGGCTTAGGTTCAGGATGGGCAGGAGCGGGTGATTGCTTACAGCAGTCGTAGCCTGCGAGAGACCGAGAGGAACCCAGACAACTACAGTTCCTTCAAGTTGGAATTGCTGGCAGTGGTGTGGGCCGTGACCGAGAAATTTGCGGAGTACTTGACCGCCGCTCACGTGGATATTTTTACGGATAACAACCCCTTGGCGTACCTGGAGACCGCCAAGTTAGGTGCCTTGGAGCAATGGTGGGTGGACAGGTTTGCCAAGTTCTCCTTCAAGATTCGCTATCGATCGTGGAAGAGTAATACCAACGCGGATGCCCTGTCTCGCTTCCCAGTGGAAACCCCCGAGCCTGGTGGGGAAGAAGATGACTGCGGAGAAGAAATGCCGGATCTCACTCGTGTGCGGCAGCCCGTGGGCGGAGAGTTGTGTCGACAGAACGCCCAGACTGCCTTACTTAGGTACACGGAGACGGACTGGGCACAGGAACAGCAGGCCGACGAAGGTTTGGACCTCATTCGACAGTGGATACAGAGGGGTCATATGCCATCTCGACGGGAGCAGGATGGGCTGACCGGGTTCTGTAGGAAGGTGGTGCGTCGTTGGGACCAATTGCGGGTCTGCGCTGGTACCCTACGGAGGCAATGCTACTTGGAACGGGAAATGCGTACTGTTGAGCAGGTGGTCGTGCCAGAAGCCCGGGTGCGGTCAGTGGTGGAAGAGGCGCACGAGCAGGGGGCCCATTTGGGACCCTATAAAACATACCATTGGTTGAGACGCCAATATTTCGCCCCCCGGCTGCAAGCGGTCGTTGACCAGGTATGTCGCGAGTGCAGGAGGTGTGCGGTAGTTAAGCCACAGGAACAGCATGTGCCCATCCAGACGATCCGGACCAGTCGGCCGCTGGAGATGCTGATGATCGACTACGTGTTGATCGGGGAGTCAGTAAGTGGACACCAGTATGCCCTGGTAATGACTGACCACTTCACTAAATTCACGGTAGTGGTCCCCACCCGAAACCAAACTGCGGAGTCAGCAACACGAGCGATCATCAAACATTTCATTCGGCAGTACGGTTGTCCCGAGCGGATCCATTCGGATCAAGGGGCTTGTTTCCAGGGGCAGCTGATGGAACGCCTCTGCCGGCTTTATGACGTTCAAAAGTCCCGCACGACGCCTTACCACCTGCAGGGAAATGGAGCCTGCGAGAGATTTAACCGGACTCTGCTGCAGATGCTCCGCGTGTTGGAACGAGCTGAGAAGCAGCGATGGCCCGAACATGTACAGGAACTGGTCTGGACTTATAACAACAGAGTTCATCACACCACTGGATTTTCCCCTTTTTTTTTGTTGTTCGGTCGACCAGGGCGGGAGGCACACGACTTACAACTATCCGGGACTGAAGAAGAAACGCCCCTAGCCCCCGCCGAATGGGTCGAGGAACACCGCCTGCGGCTGAAGACGGCCCACGAGTTGGCTAGATGGCTTATTGCGGACCACCAACATCCACCTGTGAGGTCCCACGAACCTGGGCCGCTGGCCGTGGGCCAGCGAGTGTTGGTGCGAGAGGTCCGCCCGGGGGGGAAACTGTCAGAACGGTGGGAGGTTACCCCATACCTTGTTTGCCGTCGCTTGGCCCCGGGTGGTCCGGTATATCAAGTGGAATCTACTGACGGAACGGGACGCCTGCGCACGTTACATCGGAGTAAACTGCGACCTTGTCCTTTCCTGAGTCCGGTTAGTGAAGCCGAGTCCCCTGTGGAGGGGCAGGGAGGTGGAGCTCCTGCCCCCCTGCCGGACGAGGAATGGTGGTTGCCGGTCGAGGAGAATCAGCCGGAGGGGACATCGGAGACTCAGCCCCCAGCCGATGTAGTTACCTCCCCCTTGCCAAGACGTTCTCAGCGTCCAAATAGGGGCGTCCCGGGCCCTTGCTACGCGGATCCAAACTTTGTCTGGTCGGACTCTTGCTTTGTGGGGACCACAAAGGACAAAGGGGGGGGGAATGTGAAGGGGATTGCTCCCTTCGGCCGTGCGTCGCGGCGGGCAGGCCCTAGCCTGGAGGGGCTTGCATCCGAAAGGATTCAAGCCCCTCCAATCGCGACGCTGGATTTTGAACGGCGCGCCGAGCGCGAGCCAATCAGGGCTCGCACCTTGGCCGCCAATCAGAGCTCGCAGCGGCGGGCCTATCGGAGCTCGCCGCGGCGAGCCAATCGGAGCTCGCCGCGTCATATCTCCGCCCGCTCCCAGTGTCATATAAGAGACGCTGCGGAGCGGGAACAGGCAGTCGAGCGGCGGACGGCGAAGAAGGAAGAGCTCCGGACGGAGACAGAAGACCTCCCGCGGAAGACAGAGGATCCGGCGGCGGCAGCGGCGGCGGAGCGGAAGAAAACATCAGCGGAGCGGAAGAAGAGGAAGAAGACGTCAGCGGAGAGGAAGAGGAAGGCGGAAGACGGCGACCAGCGGCGGGAGTCCGGCGGAGAGTGCTGCAGCGTGTGGAGAGCAAAAGAGCTAACGAAGCTCCCCGCTGCAGCCTCTCCCTCTGAGACAGGTAGGCGGCCTTGGGCCACCTCCACCTACCTCTAAATCCACACTAGAACACCAGGGACAGGCGCTAGGCCTGCAGGTATAATCAGGCCCCCTCGGCCTGTGCCCACGGTAGGCAGGCCTCCTGCCTGAGCCCCCTCCAGGCCTCCGGCCTGAGCCCTCCTCCAGGCCTCCGGCCTGAGCCCTCCTCCAGGCCTCCTGCCAGAGCCCCCTCCAGGCCTCCTGCCTGAGCCCTCCTCCAGGCCTCCGGCCTGAGCCCTCCTCCAGGCCTCCGACCTGAGCCCCTCACCCAGGCCCCCGGCCTGCGCCCCTCAACCAGGCCCCCGGCCTGCGCCCCTCAACCAGGCCTCCTGCCTGAGCCCTCCTCCAGGCCTCCGGCCTGAGCCCTCCTCCAGGCCTCCGGCCTGAGCCCCTCACCCAGGCCCACGGCCTGCGCCCCTCAACCAGGCCCCCGGCCTGCGCCCCTCAACCAGGCCCCCGGCCTGCGCCCCTCAACCAGGCCTACTGCCTTACGCGGCACCCGGGGAAATTTCCGTGCGGTCCGGCCCGGATCGGCTGGGAGTGGGCTGTGCGGCAGCTTCCGAGGGATCCGTGGCCGGCGTTAGGAGCCGACCGGCTCCATGCGGTGTACCCCCCAGGGGATTCGGAAGTGTGGAGTAACGTCCCCGTCCCACACGCCGCTCTCCCCTGGTCGTCTGGTGTGGGCGGCCGTCCGCTCTGGACCCCCGTGTCCCATTGAGAGCCAAAGGCAGTGGCCAGTGTTCAGCATCCGGTAAGTAAGACTGGTTAGTCAGGGTCCACTGTTGGGCCGGGGAATTGTTCGACTGGCTTGTTGGTTAGTGAATGTGTTTAATTAGTCCGGTCTCTGCTAGTTTGGGATAGAACCAGTAGCCTCAGTTGTCGAAGACTGTTTGTTCAGGCAGGCGTAGTTGGCTGTAGTTGTTGTTAGCCGTTAGTGTAGCCTGTAGCTAGGGAGGCTGCTCTTCTTGCCCCAACAGGAGTGGAGAGGCGCGACAATCAAGGTGACCAGCAAGTCAGGAGTGAGTATTACCCTGTGTCTGTTTTGTCATCCCCCGTATAACCGGTTGGGGGTTTGCTCACGGACGTGAGGACCCCCCCTCACCACACAACGTGCGAGAGTGCGAGTGTGTGAGAACTGGGTAGCTGAGGCCTACTGGCCGGTGATGACCTTCCGCCCAGCCGGTAAAGGTCGCTGCTACCCCTGACGTGCCCCGTATTCCGGACGGAGGCCGATACGCACGTCTCAACCGGTCCGTTCCTTTTTCCTAGGTTCCGCATCACCCCCTGCAAGGTGGTGTTCACGTTGGAGATAGGTCCGGAAGGCGGAGTCCCCTGACGCGTCGGAGCATCGTCGGTGACGGGAGTTGCACAGGTGGGTGGAGTGACGACACCTGCACGGCAGCAGGCACTACATCATCGGTTAGGCCTGTTACACATGCATTGGCCGGACTGCGCCAACGAAACGTCTTCCCCCCGACCAGCGACCGCCTCTGCCTGTCAGTCAGGCAGAGGCAATCGTTGCGCAGCGACGGCCTTCGGCCATCTGGCATGCACCGGCACATGCGCAGTTCTGACCCGATCGCACCGCTGCGATAAACTGCAGCATGCGATCGGGTCAGAATGACCCCCTATGCCCAGTACTTGTGCACTGAAGTGCAGACACAAGAGTTCATTTTGTGGGATATTTAAAATGAGATAAAGTGAGAGGGTGCATACACTAATAATCTGATGCATGCTGCACCATCTAGTTACACAGCCCTGATGATCTCTCACACGCATGATCCATATAAGCCATAAATGAAACAAAACCAAACAAACAGTGGAGCTCATTTATCAATGAGTGATAAAACTCGTTGTGAATGATAAAACTCATTACGTATGATAAATGGTGCTCAGGCCAATCAGCCCCAACTGTCATTTTTCAAACACATGACAGTTAGGAGCTGGACACATGACAGATGGAAGCTGATTGGCAGGAGCACCGTTTATCGGGGTTAATTCAGACTTGATCACTGCTGTGCATTTTTGCACAGCAGCGATCAGGTCTGAACTGCGCATGGGCCAGCGCTGCAGTGCGCTGGCACATGCCAGACAGCCGACAGCTGTCTCAGCCCTGCGATCGCTTGTGCATGATTGACAGGCAGAGGCATTCGCTGGGCGGGAGGGGGTGGGCCGGTGGCATTTGGCCGCCATTTTAGGGGCGCGATCCGGGCAACGCAGGCGTGCCCGGACCATGTGGGGGGCAGGCCGTGTCTGCATGACGTCACACGCAGGCTCTGCGACCCTCACAGCGACGGGTAGCTCCCTGGCAGCACGCACGAGCTGCGCTGGTAGGGGGCTACTTTTCAAGTACAAAAGCATCACCGCTGTGTGATGCTTTTGTACTTGTGCAACGGGACAGAGCCAGACATGCGGGGTGGACTAGCCCTGTGCTGGACGTCCCTCTGCATGTCAGGGAAGCTGATCGTAGATGTGCTAAATTTAGCACATCTACGATCAGGTCTGAATTACCCCCATCATACGTAACGAGTTTTATCATTCACAACGAGTTTTATCACTCATGATTAAATGAGCCACAGGGCTAGATGCATCATCGCTAGGAAAGTGATAAAAATAAAAAGGAGAGTGAAAAAGTCCCAGCCAATCAGGTCCTAACTACCATGTCACAGGCTGTGTTTGAAAAATAGCAGTTAGGAGCTGATTGGCTGGTACTTTTTCACTCTCTTTTTTATCACTTTCCTAGCGATGATGCATCTGGCCCCCAATATCTTAGGCAAATAACTTTAATGTGATGTTTTCATTGTTCCCACCAAGCCCACTTTCTGGAGCTCTAGCAACCTGCAACACTAGGAGGAAACTGATTTTTTGCTGGTGTTGCCATAGATCACTTTGCAGACAAGTAGAGTAAGAAACAATGAGGGGTCTCGTGGTTTGTGTGTTACAATTTGTCTGTACAGCTAATGGCAGATTTTTTTCACCATTGCACATTTATCGGTCTCTAATCAATACTGTTATTGGGATGTATTGAAGTTCCAAAGGAAGGAAAACTATTGAAAACGTGTTTATACATAAATTTACATAGTCAGCCTCAGTTGTATATACTTTTTTTAAAGTCTTCGTTTATATACATCGATTGAAATTGCATCCACATAAAACAATTGCAGGAACCAAGTTACAGGCTTTGTAAGTACAAACTTGCAATAGTTTTACTTTTTAGATACAACTGAGGTTATTGTCTTGTAGCTATATTATTATGTTATTATTAACAGTTACTTCTATAATGCCCAGAGTGGGAATAAGGCTTTTGGGGACCCACAGCAGTTAAGACTGGGGTTTCTAAAGAGCAAAATTTGAGACACAGGATTCGGTTTCTTGTGCGGCAAGTCTTTGGCGGGTACGTGTAAAGGGGAAGTGGCTATACATCATGGTTCCATTACATTCCCCCCTCCCCCCCCTTTGACCCAGCTCTGATAGTGCATGCATTTCCATTGCACTTTGCATTAAATAACAGATAAGTTATAATTATAACATCTATAGCACATATATTTTAGAGGTTGGGAAAAGACCATGGCCAGTATTTACTAAAAATCTGAGTTTGGCCGATTTGTGTTTTTTTTTTCTAAGTCCCAATCCGGGAATTCACTAAGCACCAATCTCGGCAGTGTTTGGTCTATTCGTAATGGTTTGAATGACAATGTTCCGAAATACGAATGAATAGACCATCGGTCAAACGCGGCTGTTATTTCATAGAATACGGGAATTCACTATTCATTCGTATTTGGGTGTTAGTTTCTGCATGCTCAAATGCGGTCATATTTTTTTGCGATTCTTTAAAAAAAACGGCAAAAAAATAGACCTGCTTTATTCAGTCGTGTTTACATGTATTGCAAATAAAAAATCACTCACACCTGAATTAGGATGCCTATAAAAGGATGTTAGGCCCATTTCAGTACATCTACACTCAGAAATGGCAGCAGGACTGTGGGCCAGTGATCTTTTGTGTGCTGTGGGATTCCTCAGACTCAGACATCAGCCTGTAAGTACCCAGAGCCAAGAAACTGAACATGGTCAGCAGGTTGTACAGGTTCCGCGGAGGCTGCGCAGGCCTCGTTTTTTTAGAGGGCGTTTAAACTTGAACGCATTGTCCGATGATAAGGTCATATAGATGTTCCGTCTAAATCATAACAACATTTTCCGTCTGTATGACCTTGTCAAACTGGGCCTAGACCCTGAGACAGCACGCTCTCGCCCTGTCTCAGGCCTGCACAAACTCCTGGCTGTGTTGCACTTTATGGCTACTGGCAGCTTTCAGGCTGTGTCTGGGGATGTCATCTCACAGCCCTCATTTTCAATAATCTTAACACAGGTGATGTATACCTAATGACCTCTTCTGTTTTGTGTTTGTTTTAATTTCTCGGTGGCCAGTTCTGTCCTAAAATATCATGTTTATTGTTCTTTAAAATGTTCACACAGGTGTTGGCTGTTTTGCAGCCCCACATCGAGGCCTCAATCTGCTTCCCTACCCAGGAGTCTCAGTGGCATGCCGTCAGGGTAGATTTCTATGAGCTGGCTGGCATGCCCAATGTGCTTGGAGCCATAGATTGCACACACATTCAGCTGAGACCACCTTGGTGCAGGCAGCACATATATACAAACCGCCATTTCGAACACTCCACAAATGTGCAGGTGGTTTGTGATGCAAATCTCAAAATAATGAGTGTTGTTGCTGGTTACCCTGGGGGCTGCCATGACTCCTTCATCCTCAGTCAGTCATCCCTCTTTGATAAGTTTGAGGACGGACAAATGCCAGATGGATGGCTGCTGGGTATGTAATTTGATATGTGTAGGCCTGCGTATACTTTGTCCAAATACAGGTGCAGATGTATTAACCTGTAGAAGGCATAAGTAAGTGAGAAACCAGTGATTTGTGCAAGGTGATAAAGGCACCAGCCAATCTGCTCCAATATGTAAATGAACATTTAGGAACAGATTGTCTGCTGCCTTTATTACCTTGCACATATCAGTGGTTTTTCACTTCATTATGCCTTCTACAGGTTAATACATCTGGCCCACAGTGTGTAACTTATGTGTTGCTGTATCTTTACATGAATCACGTTACTATATCTGTCTTTTAGGTGATGGAGGATATGGCTGTTTCTCTTGGCTTCTAACTCCATTGTCCCGACCTGATACCCCTGCTGAACACAATTACAATAATGCACATAAATCCATGCGGAATGTGATAGAAAGATGTTTTGGTGTGCTGAAATCTAGGTTTCGGTGTCTGGATAAGTCTGGTGGCCTTTTGTTGTATAGTTCTCCAAGGTGACTCAAATTGTGTTCTGCTGCTGCTTTCTTCATAACATGTGTTTGCAACAACATCTGCCACACGTTGAGGAGGAGGAGTAAGAAAGCAGCCAGCAAGCAGAGGAATTAGAGACATCTGGTGATACTTGGAGTACTGATGTAGGGAGGCAGGTTAGGCAACAGATCATCAATCGCTATTTCTAAGGTAAGCTTGGTTTGCTTTTTCTTTTGTTGTGTATTCATAAATAGATGATTTGCCATTTTTAACAAAATCCATTACTCAGAATGTGTCTGTCTCCTTGACACATACAAACATACCCTCGCTATATGAAAAACAAATGTCGCATGTGTATTGTGTGTATTTTTAATCTCAAAACAACAGATTATGAGTGGCATGCATTAAGTCTGGATAAGTGTTCGAAAACTTGCACTGCTAATTTCTTACAAGCCCACATCATCCATTTAGTATTTCACTTTATCATTGTGTGTTACAGGTTCACAAACTCGGCCCTCAGGACCAGACACAGTGCATGTTTTTCTCGTAACCCAGTAGAAGCACAGGTGTATGAATTACTCACAGACATATGTTAAAAGGTTCACAGGTGGAGCTAATTATGTCACTTGTGATTCTGTGAGGAGACCTGCAAAACAGGCACTGTGTGGGTTCCTGAGGGCCGAGTTTGTGAACCTGTGTTCCCAAAAAACACTCCTCAACATATAATATGTTTGCCTTGAGGAATACATGTGTCCATATGTGTGATGCACCATCATATTTATGACTCACAAACTTACTGTAATCTGGAATAATTTATTTCCTAATGTTTGATGCTGTAAACTTGATGATGTGTAAGTAAATACACAGTTTGCCACACATATACATTATTATACGCAGTTTTTGTTTTTTGTTGTAAAAGTACATATTTGTTTGTTTCAGCATCATGTGTAAAAACATGCTTAATAATTTTTTACACTCACAAACATGTCCCAACAATACTGACATTCATTTGGACAATGTTTTTAAAACAAAACAAAGGCAACATATTGCAAGCTTTTTACGCAACTCAATTGTGTTCTTCTTGTAATGTTGTATAGATAAGATAGCTAAGATATGTATCACTAACATTGTAATTTGGATTGTCTGCAGGCAAAGAGAATGATTGGAATCTAGAAAGAGTAATGATTAGAAAAAAATCTAGTGGTCAGTTTACTTCCTGCTAAAGACATTCTGCCTGGCTGGCAATTATTGTATCTGCAGGCAAAGAGAATGATTGGAATCTAGAAAGAGTAATGATTAGAAAAAAAATCAAGTGGTCAGTTTACTTCCTGCTAACATGTATGTGTGGTTCCATCAACATTTCCCTCCTCCAATACCAAATAAAAATGTTAATGAATAAAGGTGCGTACTATTTTTTTTTTTGGCCCACTTATAATTAATGATGTTGAAAAAAGGGTCAAGGAGTTAAGTGTTATATTTTTTAAGCAACAAAAACACTTGCTAACTATTTTGAGTTACTTATCACAAATGTCTAACTTGTTTTTTTTTCACGTTTTTTTGGGTGGCTGCTTGTCCTGCCCTTTTCCTGTAGCACTGTCATGTTGTCGTGCTCTGGTGGACCGTCTTGGTGGTGATGAGACTGGCGTGATATTTGGAGTAGTCGTACCAGAACTGCTGCTTGTTTGCTGTTGTTGCATGCATCTGAGTGTTTCATTCAGGTTAGTGAGGGTGGCATTGAGTTCACGTGTAGCAGCATTTTGATTGTCTACTATTCGGAATAAACTTTCATTAATCTTTTGATTGTTTTGAGAAATGCTCATATAACTTTGCTGTTGTCTGTGCTGTTCTTCCATTATGCGCTGTAAGTTGCCCATGACCTGTGTAATGTCTGTACGCATGAGTTCCATGGTATTGCCTATTCTGGTTGTTCATTTTGTCTGCTCAGATTTCTTGATATTCTTCTGAGGTGAGATGGTAGGCTTGCAAACATTTGTGTCTGCGTACGCAGGCAATCTTCATTAGTGGCCTGCTGTCTAGCCCAAATAGTCCAAAACACCTGATCAGGGCCTTGAGTTCCTGGTGTTGTTGGGCTGTGTTGTGGTGGTGGTGGTGTGCTTTGCTGTGGTGGTGTACTCACAGGTGCTGGGGGGCTCATTCCTTGCATTAATGGCTGCATTTCTAAGATATTTGTCTCCTCCATGTCACTGTGTTGGTGTTGTTGCGGAGGGATGCTGTTCCCAGGACTCGAAGCTGAAATGTTAAACATATCTCCGTTAGCTATCCATATGTTTGAGAAATGTTAAAAAAACACTACACATGGAACACATGTCATTCACTGTTGCTTACAACTATTCTGGCTACCAACATCATCACTCATGGCTTAAATATATACATATGCCTGTTTGAGGCAAATGTGTCTGGTTACTTAATTGTGAAAGCAAACACTTTAGTTTTATTGTAGCTCACACATACTCCACCATAAAAACACATTGGAATACATAATGTGTTACCTTATAGCTTTGTTCTAACAAACATAGTAATGTTTTTATATGTATTTTGCAAGGTTACCTCAAGCACACATGTGATTTTTGGAAAAACAACCTTACTTTTTGCAAACAAACCAACATGCTTTTTTGTTGCAGCATCTTATACCCAATGTCATACTGTATGGCTCAAGTGGACATACATATCTTTACTGGATGTGGACAAGGCCATTTAGTTTGGATTCCATTTCAGCTTTTACTTACTGCGGTAAGTATTTTAGTTTTGGATGTGTTTTGACTTAATGCGGTTATGACTGATTTTGATTATGTTCTGACATTTTACACATTTTTTTCAGTTTGATACTCACAATCAAGATGAGGGGAGTGTGGATGACGTCTTGGAGGTGTGTCCAAAATTTGGAGTGGGGGTACAGAACATACGGACGATAATCTTCGTGGCGGGGTAGCCTGCTGTGTTTGTGCCGGGACATACGACCTTGCTTTCTTTTCGGCCACAGGTTTTTTGTGGTGATGTCTTACAGAAGTGCCACTTCTGCTGCTCCATACTTCTTTTGATGGACCTTTTAATGAAAGTGCAATTTTGTTATGCCCATTCCTTTACAAGCATACCCTATACTACAATAGACACTTTACCTGCTTCCGCAGCGTCATCGTCATCAGATGTGATAGGAGTTACTGGCCGACGAGTAGTACTGCTTTTTTCAGACACTGTATAAAATGAATTAAATTAAAAAATCATGCTATTGTGTATACATCCACCCATTATGCTTATAAACATTTATTCTTTTAGAAATGCTTGGTTTTTATTTAAAACAAACATAAGGACCAGAAATAAAATAAAAAATAGACCAAAACACATAGGCACTATGGCAACATCAACACAGGAAAACATGTGCAGGACACTGACATAGGCCACAAGTTCAAGAAAAGGTTTTTCATAAAAAAAAACACAACTTCATTTTGTATTGGAAGGAAAAATATTACAGATGCAATATATAATTTGCTCTGTGATGTGGCACTCCAAAGACACATTACCACCATATGAGCAAAAACAAAATGCAGCAATTTATTAAAAAAATATACTGCAGTGTGGTGTCACGGTACAAATACAAGCCAAAAAAAAAATATATATTGTTTTTAACATTAAATAATTAACATTATCTAAAGATGACATTACACATGTAAGTGGTTTCCAAACCACTTTCCAGTACTCCAGCCTCTAACATGACAACCACTTTTTAAAAAAAATTCCACATGGATCACTTAAATAAAAAACATGGTCACAATTTTTAAAAAAACAACGCCCAAAAGGAAAACATTATTGTAGGACAATTCAGAGACACACCAAGTCCAAACTACACATGCAAAATATCTGTCTGAAAAACACATGACATACAATAAAGTAAGATGTTACATTGGCTTTTATATAAAACATTAACCAAAACAATGTATTTGCAGACACACACTTGAAGATGGGAGTAATATGCAACGGTACTTGACACACATTACAAAAAAAAAATGTAAATGCAAATACACATGCTCACCATTCTTCCTGGGCCTATCGGAATCCCGGACATGGGTTGCAGAGACAACTTCTGGAGGGATTACACTCCGCATGGGCTCCTCATACTCCAGATAACTTGCAATATAGGGCTGCCCACCACCGGTTTTCCGAGCCGACTTGGCCTCCTTGGCCATTTTGGACTTGATACGTCGCTTTATGTCATAGTACCGTTTGCGGCACATGTCCTCTGTACGCTTGACCACCCCCTCACTATTGACAGCAGCAACTACTTTCGCCCACAACACCGTCTTCCTCCGTGTTGGCACCTTGGCGGACTCAGGGCCAAATAGCTGCCTCTGATACTTCATCAGCTCACGCACCAATGCCACATTTTCTGCAAAAGTAAACTTAACATTCCACCCAGTCTTAGTAGTGGTGCGTGGCTGCGGAGCACTCTGACTATCACTATCACTTGAGGCTGCTGCAGCAACCTCACCCACCTCCTCCACCTCACTAACCTCACTAACACTCACCTCCTCCACCTGACCGACCTCCTCCCCCTCACTCACACCCTCCACCTCTGAGTCACACATAATTGTGTGTCTAAACAGTTAACACAGGGGAAAAAAAAGACAAACAACACACTCCTTCACTACCACTACACAACTCACACACACACACACACACACACACACACACACACACACACACACACACACACACACACACACACCTGACAAGGGACTATAAAGAAAAATAACTTGGACTAAAAATGAGACAAAACCACAAAATACAAGACAACAAGAATGACAAGACGACTTTCAAACACAATACCACACTCAGAAATCGCTACCACCACTCCTCTTCAAACCACAAATTCACCTACCTCCACAGCACAACCTCCCTCCTCCTCACCACTAACTAAACCCACGAGGTGCGGACGGTTTGGGGCGTATTTATATGGTTCCGCACAGACACTCCTACCATCTGAAACACAAACCAATCACGAACGGGGATGAAAATCGAAACTGAAAGTGAAAATGTGGCCGCTGGAAAAAAAAAACACTGCCGCGTTTAACTTAGGGAAAAAAACAGCAAATACAACAAAAACACGTACGCAAACAACAATGACGCCCGTAAATGTGGCAAAAAAACCCGACTGGCATCGACATCGGAAAACGCGAAAACCATAAAGTCGACTGCTTCGTAACTTTGCGTATATGGATTCAAAAAGTTGCATGAAAATGCACCCGATACAAAACGAGTTTAAACACTACACAAACCGACTCAAACACGAATATTAGTAAATATTGCCCCATGTTCAAGAAAATAATATTATCAGCAATGGCCAGCACGGACTGATCCTGTCAAACATTCTACTTTCATTTTTAAGGCTGTTAGTAGAAAATTGGACAATGCAATGAAAGGAAAGTATCACAAAACCTTGTTACGCTCATTGATTAGTTTTGATCATCTTTTTGGCAGAAGCACTTTGAAAGTGGTGGATAGTTAATACATATATTGGCAAACATATTGAATTATGCAACCAAGACTTCTGCTTTTTTATTATGTTCTTAAATGCAGAAATAAGTGGAGAACTTTATGTATATTGCTATATGGCTGATGAGTGCAAGCAAACCTGTTATTTGTGCATGCTTCTAATTTGAACTTTTTGCTGAATATACATTTTTTTAACTGCCTTCTTTCTTTTTATCTAGTACATTATCTCCAATGTTACCCGCTGGTAAGTGATCCCATTACTTGAGCTCTATTTCAGTAAGCCCAGCTTCTGCAACTGAAGATAAACTAGCCTTTCCTGTAAACTCATGGCATGACCCAATTTATGAAACTAGCCAATGGGAGTCTGGGGGTGGGCTTGGAAAGAGAGAGAAGCCTAATGCTGAGTCCCTGATGCTGCATGGTGCCTGTGATAAACATCCCGCTGCTGATCCCCAGTAGAACCAGCTAGCACATATTGGGGGTAATTCCAAGTTGACCGCAGCAGGAATTTTGTTAGCAGTTGGGCAAAACCATGTGCACTGAAGGGGAGGCAGATTTAACATGTACAGAGAGAGTTAGATTTGGGTGTGGTGTGTTCAATCTGCAATCTAATTTGCAGTGTAAAAATAAAGCAGCCAGTATTTACCCTGCACAGAAACAAAATAACCCACCTAAATCTAACTCTCTCTGCACATGTTATATCTGCCCCCCCTGCAGTGCACATGGTTTTGCCCAATTGCTAACAAACTTGCTGCTGCGATCAACTCAGAATTACCCCCATAGTACACACAGCATAATATGTATGTTTGTACATGTTAAGTGCCTCCCCGTGGACTGTGTGGTTGGTGCTGCAGCCTTCCCTGGGACTGTGCATTAATATACTTAGAGCCGGAGTTGCCTGTAGAGTGACCATATTATATATTTTACCTGGGACGCTCATGGATTACACAGGTTCTGTGGCTGATTAAAACCAGTTGAAATGTAGGCTTAAAGTCAGCCAGCCACAGAACCTGTGTAATCCATGAGCTGCCCAGGTAAAAGGGATAATATGGTCACTTTACGGAGTTGGTAACATTTCTATAACTCGATTTTATACTCATTCTTGATAGCACCAAGTAACAGAGGCACAAGATGATCTGTGGTGCAAGCACAACATTAATTGCATTGCTGGCTATAGCAACCTTGCCTGTCACACATTATGAAGAACACATGGGAAATTTACCATTCAATTATTACAGAGGGTAAAACAAATCCTATCGAGATCAGACCTATTTAATACACCAGGATATAATGTGTTTGATTAACTATATTTAGGAAATTTGTCTACAGAGTAACATTCGCTCAGAATGTACGCATAGATATATTTAAGTTCCCATGCTCATCATTATTATTATAATCCTTTTTACATAATTTATGTTAACATTTTAAAATGAAGTCTGCAAATTAAACTATGAAAAGCAAACATTTTTTCGATTACCTATAACAGTAGACCGCTTATGGCAATGTGGCTATCATTAAACTCCTCTATTCAGTGTCTTTTGCAGCTTGATCTAACAATGAGAATGGCACCATATTTGGTAGAGAGACTAATTAGGAAGCAGGATCGCATGAACAAAAAAAGTTCACGTACAGAACGCTTCTTGTGATATCGCTCGCAGCCCCCCCTCCTTATCGTGTGCAGCCCCCCATTAACTGAAGCATAATTGACATGTTTCAGGGATTAGGGGGCAGCAACCAGCACTGTTCTTCAAAACAAGGATGTGTCACCTCTACTTTGTAAGCATGATGTCGGCAGATGCAGACTTCCTGGATCCGGCTGTCCGGAACCTATGGCCAGTCAAGGTTAGCTTTGGCTTATGCAGACTAACTACAGACTGCTCCATTCTGAGTCATGACCGATGGTCGCATTTGTGATCTTAAGCTGCATCCTCAGATGTAGCACGTGGATCTCGCAAACGCATGCAGGAGGCATTTTTCTCCTACAGACACCTACTGCTGCAGTTGCATTTTATTTGTATGGAATTGCACAGTTGCTTAATTGTGGCTGTGCAATTCCATACCAATTGGAATCAGGTCCTCATGTACTTCCAGGCTTTTAAACTGAAGGAACCCAATGGAAAACACTCCTGCACCAAATGAACCAGCTTCAGTAATCAGTGCAGCTGATAAGAGAAATCCTGCAGAGTAATTGCCTAACTTTCTGGTAACAGATGGTCTAATTCTATTAACATCTGGAATAGAAAGTTGTCTTTATACTTAATATATAGGTCATTAATTAAGTTGTACATGTGTGTTCTGAAAATGCACCTACAGTGTGTCTGTGTCATGCTCTGGCCTGTATATGTACTCTCTAGGTTCGGCGTGCTGGATGTCAGTACTGGGTCAACTAGAAGGAGGTCACTTGTGAATAGATTCAGTGATCAATGCCATTTCCCTGTGGTCGCAGGCAGCCGTGTCAGTCTCACTATTGAACGTGTGATTCCATCATCCAATAACAACCACTTTTATAACTGAAGCACTATTGGACACACTGTGTTGGTGACTTAAGCTGTCCATACACCTAAAGATTTAGTGTCCAATCTGGCTGGTTGGAATGAAAATCTGGTAATATATGGGAGCAAATGTCAATCCACCATTGCTCAGAAATGACGGAAAACTGACAAAAACGGTGTTCAGACAAACTGGTTAAATCAAATGAATTTAAACAATTTGTCTGATTGACAAATTTTGTTAGTTTTACGGCATTCCAGAGCAAATAGTCAATTGTCATTTGCTCCCATATATTACCAGATTTTTGTTCTAACCAGCAAGACTGGACAATAAATATTTAGGTGTATGGCTAGCTTTAGAATCAGATCTTCATATACCTCCTGGGTTTTCAGACTCTCTAACTTTGTGCTTATTTGTTTCTTGGACTTGCACTGTTAATCTCTCAACCTCTGTCTGTATCTTGTATTCCAGTGTTCTGAACTCTCCCATGCATTCTGCAACTGTTGCACTCTCTGCATGTCTCCTTACTTCCACTGTGTATACCTCTACAAAGTATTTTCACAATATCAGCATGCATTAGCTACTGTGTGTTTCCATACTCCCATTGTGTATACCTCTACAGAGTACCTCTTGCACTATCAGTGTGCATTTGCTACAGTGTGTCTCCACACTACCTTTGGCTTATACAGACGTACCATGGTCTGCAACCTATCTGCTTCCTCTTTTAGTGTGCTGTGCACACCAGCGATCAATACTACATCGGTGTTCCCCTTTGGTCCCAGCCAACTTCATTATAGCAATGCAATATACATTACTGTTTGCTTTCCTACTAGTCACTACTGGTGGGCCCTATGGGGTATCCCAAATTCACTTGAGAGAGGAAACCAGGTGACAGTGGTGTAAGAGAGATGAGCAGGTTTGGTTCTCAGAGAACCGAACCCCCTTGAACTTCTGCTCCAAGCCTGAATCTGGCTCGAGACTTCCCGCCAGACTCGGAAACCAGAATGAGGCAAAACATCATCATTCCGCTGTCAGATTCTTGCTGGTTTTGGATTCCATATAAACAGCCACGCATTGCCGCCATTTTCACTTCAGACTTGGAGAGTGAGGGAGACAGACCTCTGTCTCTCTTTGTGGGTGGTGGTGTCAGGTGGGGTCAGCGTGTGCTCTCTATGGGGTGCTGTCCTGTCACTGTGATGTTAGGGGTGCTGTCCAGGCTGTGACTGGTGTTTTATGTGCTGTTAGGGATGCTGCAGCTGTACATGGGTGTTGCTGTCCTGGCTGTCACTGTGTTGTACAGGGGGCAGGGGCACTCTCCTCCTGTATGCTTTGAAAATACAGGTGTGCTGGCTGTAAAAATTCTGGGGTGCAGTGAAAGTGACATTAAATGTACACTGGCCCTGTCTTGTATGCTGTAAAAAGTCTGGGGTGCTGTTGTTAAAATAAAAGTATACTGGCCCTGTCTTGCATGCTGTAAAAATTCTGGGGTGCTGTTGTTAAAATAAAAATACACTGGCCCTGTCTTGTATGCTGTAAAATTCTGGGGTGCTGTTCTTAAAATGGAAGTACACTTGTCCTATCTTGTATGCTGTAAAAATTCTGGGGTGCTGTTGTTAAAATAAAAGTACACTGGCCCTGTCTTGTATGCTATAAAAATTCTGGGGTGCTGTTGTTAAAATAAAAGTACACTGTCCCTGACTTGTATGCTGTCAAAATTCTGGGGTGCTGTTGTTAAAATAAAAGTACACTGGCCCTGTCTTGTATGCTGTAAAATTCTGGGGAGCTGTGGTTAAAAAAAAGTAGACCGGTCCTGTCTTGTATGCTGCAAAAATTCTGGGGTTCTGTTGTTAAAATAAAAGTACACTGGCCCTGTCTTGTATGCTATAAAAATTCTGGGGTGCTGTTGTTAAAATAAAAGTACACTGGCCCTGTCTTGTATCTTGTAAAAATTCTGTGGAGCTGTTGTTAAAATAAAAAGTAGATCGGCCCTGTCTTGTATGCTGCAAAAATTCTGGGGTGCAGTGAAAATAAATGTACACTGGCCCTGTCTTGTATGCTGTAAAATACAGGGGTGCTGCTGTTAAAATAAAAATACACTTGTCCTGTATGATGTGAAAATACAGGGGTGCTGTTGTTAAAATAAACGTACACTGGTCCTGTATAATGTTTAAATACAGGGGTGCTGTTGTTAAAAAAAATGTACACTGGTCCTGTATGCTGTAAAATACAGGGGTGCTGTTGTTAAAATAAAAGTACACTGGTCCTGCATGCTGTAAAAATACAGGGGTGCTGTTGTTAAAAGAAAAGTACACTGGTCCTGTATGCTGTAAAAAATACAGGGGTGTTGTTGTTAAAATAAAAGTACACTGGCCCTGTATGCTGTAAAAAATACAGGGGTGTTGTTGTTAAAATAAAAGTACACTGGCCCTGTATGCTGAAAAAATACAGGGGTGCTGTTGTTAAAATAAAAGTACACTGGTCCTGCATGCTGTAAAAATACAGGGGTGCTGTTGTTAAAAGAAAAGTACACTGGTCCTGTATGCTGTAAAAAATACAGGGGTGTTGTTGTTAAAATAAAAGTACACTGGCCCTGTATGCTGAAAAAATACAGGGGTGCTGTTGTTAAAATAAAAGTACGCTGGTCCTATATGCTGTAAAAATACAGGGGTGCTGTTGTTAAAATAAAGTACACTGGTTCTGTATGCTGTAAAATACAGGGGTGCAGTGAAATTAATGTACAGTGGCCCTGTCTTGTATGCTATAAAATTAGCTCGCCCTTCCACAAATACCTAGGACCGGTAACTATCAAAAACTCTCGGGACCTTGCCATTGGTCCATGACCACCAGCTGTATTCACATGTGATTTACAAATACTCTGCAAAAAAGCCCTTTATATAAGACCTAAAAAGGAGGACACAATCTCAAAGTTGCCTAGTATTATTGCACTTATGATGCACAGTCAATTTGCATATGTACTGATTTGTTTCTAATTGTATTGTTTATTGGTATAGACTTGTTAGCCAACTATATAATTATACATTTTTTAATAAATTAAATTTTTTAGATTACCATGATGTCTATTACCTTTGTATAAATAGGTACTTTAGCGCTGTTTTTTTTCTTACTTTTTGTAAGTACGTTAACCACCTAGGAACATCCTCCCTTATACGTCACCCGCAGCGCATTCATCATAAGTCATTGTCAAGTTCAGAAACTTTGGGTAATAGCGTAAGCAGTCCACTGACACCTAAATTATGTGGTTTGTTTGAATATTATTTTTCTATGAGGATGAGGATGTAAACATTAAAGGGGGTGGGGGAATCTGAGGATGATGATGACATCTTGTCTCTGTAGAGCCAGTTTGTGCAAGGAGAGATTAATTGCTTCTTTTTTGGTGGGGGCCCAAACAAACCAATAATTTCAGCCACAGTCGTGTGGCAGACCCTGTCGCTGAAATGATTGGTTCGTTAAAGTGTGCATGTCCTGTTTATACAACATAAGGGTGGGTGGGAGGGCCCATGGACAATTCCATCTTGCACAACTTTTCTTTGTCTGCCACATCATTCCAAGGATGCTGCCCTATATGGGGCGCTGCCCCTCTGCCCTATCAGTCCAGGGGTGCTGCTCCACTGCCATTTAAGTCCAGGGGTGCTGTTGCCTGTCTGCTGTGCTGTTTAATTCTCAGGGGTGCTGCCTATGCTGTATAAGCCATGGGGTGCTGCCGTATAATTCCAGGGGTGCTGCTGTACCTGATCCTAGGTTTAATTGAAAGCCTAGAGCAGATATGAAACAAGCTTCAACATCACAAACAGATTTGTGAAAACATAGCTGCAAAGGTGGAAATGGAAATTGCTATTTTGATTAAGTGTTTTTTAATAAAGTGGGGAGAGACCACATTTGTGGCAAAGTTTGACTCAGAAGAGACAGAATCATAATCCAGCGCAACTGCCGGAGAGGTAAAAGAGAGATTTTCTTCCAGAGCATTAGAGAGAGGTTCTTCTCAATTATTTCATGTTAGGGACTCACTCAAATGAATGACTCCTAAAGTCAACCTCAATTTTGAATTATTATTGATGTTCGACATTTTGGGATTATTTATTTACAAGATGCACATTTGTTGTACAGGGTTTGTTTTCCTAAGGGCTGCGTAGGGTAATTGCAAGACCTCGCGGTATTAGAAGAACAAAGTTTCAGTGATCTTGCTTTGCATCAACTTTTCATTGTACTGCAGCACTAGATGGTCCAGAAGCTCCTGTGAGGCACAACCAGTTACTGAATAAGGCCCATTATGAAGTTTCATGGTGGCTTACAGCCAGGAAGATGTCTGGCTTGCCAGGCTGAGGCATGCTGTGGGAACAGAGATTAGCATTGCTTCCTCCCACAGTCCTACTTATAGTATGAAATGATTTTCGACTGTAGAGTGGTAAGCTCTACTAGGGCAGGGGCTCAATAACAAAAAATTAACTGCACAGCCCTGCTTAGTACTGTACCTAACCGAAACCACCCAAACTCAACTTGCCCCATCCGGGTCTGCTGTGTGGGCTCAGGAGGGATTGCTAACACATCTGCTTTATTTAAAAATTAAAAATAATAAAAATAAACAAGACACATAGGTATGCTCACATGCGTGTAACTGGGAATCACAGGTATGCTGATATGCGTGTAACTGGGAGCTGTGAAAAACAAAAATAAGGCATCTGCCACAAAATATGTCAATAAAAATGCAATAAAAAAATGGAAAAAAAAGAAACATATGAGATTTTCCCAAAATAAGTCTCCAGACTCTGTGGAAGGGAAAATATCCAATCTTGATCCTGTGGTATACACAAGTTTATTTGCATCCCAGCATTAAATCCGATATTATCTTAATCCCTGAAAAACTAGGGGCCAAAGCCTGCATATTTGTACCACCTTGTACAAATATGGAGGCTTTGGCCCCTAGTTTTTCAGTTTGTCCAGTAATGTGGTAATCAATTATATATTTGCTTGGTTGAAGTCCTTTCTGCTCCACACCAATATAGGAGTAGAGATGAAAGCCTATGTGTTGTTCCTGATTGCATGTGCCTCTCTAATTTTTAATCACCTTCTTGACACTGTCCTCTTCCTCTTGCCTCTTCTTATAATGTGAAAAGTCATCAAAGAAAGAGGTGGTATGTTTGTAGCTATCTATGATTCAGAGAACTTGGCAAGATTTTTCCTGGGGACCACCAGTTGCTGAAATGATGGGTTTATTAAACATTGCATGTCCTGTTTAAACAACATAAGTGTGGCTGGAAGGGAGTGTTCTGGTGGGTGAGAGGGCCCAAGACAATTTCATCTTGCGCCTCTTTTTTTCTTTGCATTATATATATATATATACAAACAAATATAAAACCACAGCACTCGCCACCCCAGGGTTAATCTTTGGTTAACTCTTATTAACTGTGGCCCCAAGCTTTTTTCATGCACCCCTATATAAACTCAATTGTCCTAAACTTGTGTCAGCTGTTCCTTAGTGATTTATCAGCCAGTGTTAGGTGACTAGTGTACCTTTAAAAGCCATAAGGTATGTGGCAGGTGCACATTAAACCAAGTACTCATATTTGCAGTTATATTATGTGTGATACAGTTGCCAGGTTTTAATTTTTAAGACGCTGTGATAGTGCAGGACCTGCATGAAGGTGGGGTACCTTGGCGAGCAGTTTGCAGGCTTCCGTGCATTGGTTAATTCACTAACTAAACCCCCATCATTTATTTATTGATGCTGTGAGGATAAGTGAGCTTGCTATGGTGAGTGCTGAATTTTCTGTTTATATATATATATATGTATGACAGTAGTGAATTGGCACCTTTCAGTTGTTATACTCTCAGAAATCAGTGTTGCCTATTGGCAGAATATAACATTTCTAGTCTTTAAAACAATCAATAAGTTCCACTTTATGCATTTATTAGAATTGTAGCAACAACAGTTTCCATAGTAAAACAGATATCCTCTAACAGCCTCCTCCTTCTATTTGTGTAGATTGGAGGTCACAATAGTAACAGATAACTTGTAATTAAACAGATATCCTTTTTAAGTCTCCTCCTTCTATCCATGTAGTTTGGAGGTCACATCAAAAACAGATAATTCAACATGTTTCGTCTCATGTCAAGACTTCATCAGGGGCATATCTAACTAAACATGAAGCAACCATCAAAAAGTTTAGAAAATAGGCAAACTGCCCTTGTACACTCAAATCCACCAGATTGACCACAAAGTACTTAAACACGCGGCCCAAATACCTGACTGGTTCAAAAAAGGACGTGTGATAGATCAGACACTAAGAAAAAAAAGGTTCAGTGGTAAATCCCGAGTGTATTCAACTCTCCAGTCTGATTGTGTGAATTATCTGATTGTGTGTCTCCAAGCATCTGATCTACATATATATTGTTTATATATAGTTTATATGTATTGTCTGCTTGACCACAGGACTGGAGAGACCAGGTGAGAGTACTAATGATTTCAATAGAGAGTAACCTTGGTGGACCATCATAGAATTTTCAAATAAGGAATACCAGACAATCAAGCTCTGGAAACAAACCTAAAACAAACCCAAAACAAACAAGGGAGACATTTGACTGTTGATATCTATCTATCTATCTATCTATCTATCTATCTATCTATCTATCTATATATATGTATACACACATACACAAAAACACTTCAATAGGTTCAATAAAGGCTATTATTAATTAAAAAGCCCACAGCTCCGGGCTTACAGTGGGTCCCAACAGAAGTGACTTGCATGCACCGTATACTCTATACTTCCCAGATGAAGTCATTACTGGCAAAACGTGTTGGTTGACACGCATTCTTTGAGAACACAGAAGCTAACACAAAAACAAGCTCTACCCCAATCAGGGAGTTCTTAACAAAAAATTTGTGGTTTTTAAATAATGTTTTAATAAATAAAAAGTCTGTATTTCAATTGTACTTCGCATAGATTTACTGGGTTGTATTGAATAGTACATAGTGTAAAGGTTATCTACTGTAGGCCACACTGGCCACCACATGACAGATTAGGTTGATACCAATTATTATAGGTAAAAAATTAGGCGCCCCCGAATTTTATATCTGTTCCACCAGGTCCACTCTGGCAAAGGACCAACTTCAGGGGATTGGCGGCCACATTTTTACAAAAGAGAACTTTTTAGATAATATTACAAGGAATTGGGTATTAATACAGAAGTGCAGTATCTGTAACCAAAACCTATATATATATATATATATATATAGTCGAAGTAAAAAAAATTACATAAAGAGAACATACAAACTCTACACACATTAAAGTCGCTATACTTGCAAATACGCGCAGCGAGCACAGCAATATATGGTAACACACGCATTTATACGGACATGCCACAGAGATGGATTCAACACTTATTTCATACAGTACATAATTATAATAATATCAAGCGCCAGACATCATGATGATTTAAAATTATATCTAATGAATTAATGTCATGAATGTGTATTATTTGAACTAAGCAAGATAGACCTGTCATATTTACTATTAAAACAACCAGCTTAATGTGTAGATTAATTTGATACTTGTTATTGAGTTGTGGGACATTGTGACTGATGGTTATATTAGATGTATGGAAGCTGGGATCACTTTTGTTAGAACAATGGATGTTCCGAATGGGACAGTGGACAGGAAGCTCCTGCCAGCCCCTTTGGACATCCCCAAGGCTGAACCAGTTCAGCATATACAAAGAAACTAGTGACTCAATCATGAATGAGAGAGAGTCCCCTCCCCCAGAAACTAGTTAACACATTTTGCTGATCACACAGGAAGGTAGCTCCTGTTTTGGTCTCAGAGTTGCTGTAAGGTCTGAGACGATGATGGAGTTATTGCCAGCTCAGTTCCTGTTTTGGTCTCAGCGTAAGATGAAGTCCCGGCATGATTTTAGAGAAAGAGAGAGTCATAAGCATTGAGGGAATGGTATTGTATCGCTGGCCTGTAACTGCATGTAACTGTATGTAATTGTATGTAACTATGTTTTAACTGCTTACTGTGTGAGTTGTATTCATGTAACTATAGGTATACTGTACGTTGTACTATATATTGAATCCATATCCTTTTAATAGCAAATATATACTTCAATGAGCTTTGGAACTCAGATAATGTGTGGGTGCAGGGGCGGATCCAGAACAAAATGACAGGGGGGGCACCACAGTAGGGGAAGGAAGGGGGGGGTTCGGCACACATATACTTCAATGAGCTTTGGAACTCAGATAATGTGTGGGTGTATTGTTTTCTCTTAGGGTATACAGTGTTTTGTGATGTACAGCGCACTTTTATCGTAGATGGTAATAAGATGCACCTGGCGTCTGCAATATATATTAGAGCGGGCATTTTAAATATTTGTGAGAAATCAATTTGGCATTCTTAGATGGGGCTGGTCCGCGATATCATGTTCTTAATGATGCACTGTACATTATAATCGCGACGCTGTGGTCGATCAGCTTGTGATGGACGCATCATAAAAGCTGAGAAAATCATCATATCCATGTGTATTGTTGTGTTATTAGTAAGACACTGATATTAAATTTCAAGGGACAATGCGTTTCTCGTAATATTTAAGATGCTAAAATGTATTTTTATTGTTGCAAAACAGGGTTCAAATAAGTCATATTGTGTTTGATTCAGATTGAATTGCTTATCTGTTAAGTAGGTTTAAAAGTACATTTAAAAGTTGCTGCATAGCCTTGATATAGTTTTTATTTTTAACTCAGGCCTAAAATAACTTCTGGTGCGTGTATGATGTGTGATTTTTTTGTTACAAAGGAAGCCGCATGGTCTGTCCTCCATTTTGGACTAACCACATGGCCTGTCCACCATTTTGTGTAACCCTCATGGATGTGGAAGGGGGAGGAGCAGTGGCCATTTTGGGAAGGTCATTTTTCTAAATGGCTGATTTTCACTGCTCAGAATAATCAGCTTTCCTTGGTCACATCAAACACCATTTATGAGTTACCAATGCATTTATTTAACCCATGCCATAGTCAATTACAAATAGTTTCAGCTGGGCCTAGTGAGAGTTAAGAGATGAATACTTGATGTAAGAATTACACACAGATAAAAAAGAAAAAGTTTTTTTTTCTTTTACGTCTAGGATTTAGTTAAAATCTGCTTGCTAGTTTAGGATAGCCATTGAAATGTTAATTAACCTGTCCCACTACCCTCTTGAACAGGCATATGAACCTCTGTTGATATGCAAATTAGAAGCACTGAATGGGTAAATGAGACTCAGGAGACCAGTGAATGGTACATATATATATATAATTATTGTAATTATGTGCATATTTATATCAGTGTATGTTCTGCAGGATAGCTATCCAATCTGATTCATATCATTTAAATTATTGATTATTGCTAAAGTCATTATAGATCTGTGTGAAATAGGATACATTTGTTGCTATATAGTTAAAACTAAAATAAATGTTTAAGGAAGTAAGTATAAAGACACAAACGCAGGTCTGCATAAACGTTTATACAGAACAAGTTGTGTCTAGTGGGTAATAGTAGTTAGTATTGCTCACATTTATAGAAGCTGTGTGATTTGTTTTATTGCGGACGCAGGGTTTTGTACACGTGTCTCGTGCAAAGTAAAGGACTGCGCACGCAGCGTAAGAGACACGCACGGTCGCGTGTTTGCGCAAAGTGCGTAAGAATGCGGGCGCTAAGTACAAATTATACAATAGTGTTGTTTAGTTCAAAGGTGGGATAGTAGACATTTAATACAATAGCACATAACTATCAGATTTCCGAAGCAGGTTACTCTAAATTTAGTTTAAAAACTGTATTGCCTCTGGGGTAAAGCTGCCAACCTGAATGAATCCAAATTTTCTGTACAGAAAAGACAAAGTGTGCTTGAGAGAGCGAACGTAGGAGTGAGTGGAACTGAACCCCGGAAGTCGGGTCCCGTGGTACATCAAGTAAGAGGAGGCTTGGTGGCGTGAAGTGGCTGACTCACGTTAATATAGATTGAAATACGCAAATCGTGAGGTGATTTGTAGAGGAGCGTGATAGTGCATTGTATTGCGAAGTATTGAAGTAAAAAGATTTTTTTTTGGTATTACGCTCCGGACTGAGGGTCCCAGTTTGTACAACGACCCGTGGTCGTACGGCAGATAAGTAACAAGTACCTATATGCTGTGCGATTGGACCGCGCATTTGTGGGTGCGATATATATAGCGCAACTGGATACCCCTTTACGAGCTTTTGGGTAAAATCGCGGTACCATTAGCGCTGTATAGAGCATACGCAAGTTTGATTTGTGTATAAGGTTATAGGGAGTTTTCGCTGGTCTCTCTCAGGAAAATCTCCAGCGGTGTATATTTACTGGAAAGGGTAATTATTCCTAAAATACTTCCAGTAAATATAGGTCAGACAGGGCCCTAGGTTGGGTACATTGCCTTCGCTATTGACAGTGTATGGTAGTACTGGCCAACGTGGGCGTGAGCGAGTGAAAGCGCTAGGTGTCTTTCACCGTCTATCTGCGGTGTGCATTGGGGATTGCGTTTATTGGCAAAAAGTCCGCGATGGGATCCAATTGCACAAGCAGTGGGCGTTTAGAAACTAGGGTTCAGGTTGAGGTGCTGCGGCCCAGGGGGTCAGCGAGGTTTATTATGTGTGAAAAATATGGGTCACACGGAGGCTTTTTGCAATTAATGGGTATGTATGACTAACAAAGATAGGGAACCATTCCCTAAAGTGGGCAGCTTTGAACCAGAGGTATTGCAGAACTTAAGGATAAGAATATGTCTGATAAAATCCCCAAAACAAAGGGTCAGACATACAAAGTATTTAAACCTGTGACAGCAAGAGGGGTTGGTGAGTTTGATCCTAAGGTATTGCAAGTGGTATGTTTAACCAAAGTCATATAAGACAAGAATGGAAATATAAGAACTGTTTAAACTTGTAGCAACAATAAGTAGAAAAAAAAAAGAATGCAAGTACACCGCCTTATGTAGATGTGGAAGTAGTTACGGCCAGCATACAAACTATAGAAAATAATAAAAATATGAAAAATATGACTGTAACCTATATATGTACTAATGAATGTTGACGTTTTATTTAGGAGGAGAAGGTGACCTGATCGTTTTCAGCCATTTCTCATGCACCCAGAGGAGTATACAACCGGTAAAAGAAGAGCAGTAGCCTGTGGGGGAAATGGCTGAGACCAGTGGAACAGGTAAGTATGGTATCATTCATGTACATATATAGTAAACCCCCCCCCCCCAGAAAAAAATAATCAAGAAAGTAACGTCAGAAACGAAAAAAAAAAACCTGTCCGCACATTAGTATTTGCCAGTAGGAAAGCGGGCAGAGACAAGGTAACCCCAGGGTATTTCTTTCAGTTACCATATAAGAAGTATTCATTCCTAGTAATGCCCCTAGTAAAGACGAGCTTGGAAATGTTTGTTGGACCATGTACAGATCCTTAATACGGGATGAGAAGGATTGAATGAAATACTTCGCATGACCTAGAAGCTTGTTAAACTTTTTTTTTGTTTTTGTCTCTTGCAGAAATAGAAAACTCTCCATCTGGATAAGATCACTGGTAAACACTAATTCGGCAAATGGGAGGTGGCTGTCTCTGTGCAAATGGACGGGCTCAATAAGGCATTGAGTGTCAGGGTGCAGACTTCTTTGCAAAACTGGAAAGGTCACAGTAGCTAATCTTAGATAGTGTGCTATTGAACATCACAAGAATAGTGTTAGGCGCAGAGAACAACAGGTGGAGAGGTTGAGGACGGTAAGTATACTGGCAGATACAGGAAAGACCCATCAGTCCAAACCCCAGATCCCTAATGGTCAATAATATGTTACACTTGTAGGAAGGAAGGGCATTTTGCCAGAGATTGTAGGAGTAGTAGGACACATAGTCAATATAGATCCCCTAGACAGAAAACACAAGCCACATTATTAAACACATAGACGGGACCAAGGGACATATAGTAAGGAAACAGATTCGGTTAATGGGAAGAACAGAATAAATGCAACTTACTAATGTTACATTTCGCTGTTCTAGATCAGAATCAGAATCAGCTTTATTGGCCGGGTGTACTCACGTACACTAGGAATTCTTTGTGGTACAATGCATCGCCAAGCAGCAACATGAAGGGGGAGTACATAGCATAAGAAGGGGGAAGAACATAGCATACATTACATACATTACACGTATGAGTTGATACTGCACATTGCAACTGTACAATAGACTCAACATATTAGACATATTATACATGTAAGACTAAACACAAAGGCTGCTTGGCAGAGCAGCACTGAGGCAGCCATCCGCGGCGCCAACTAGAACTCAAACAATGCACATAATACAGAAGATTTAAGTATTACATCAAAAGATAAACCACACAGACAATAAAGACAGAAAGCATAATGCAGGGTTAGTGTAAGCATTTTGGATAATAACCTCCAGGGGTTGTGCATTCCACCCTCACAAGGTACCAGGTGCGGCAGCCA
This sequence comes from Pseudophryne corroboree, assembly GCF_028390025.1. NCBI lineage: Eukaryota > Metazoa > Chordata > Amphibia > Anura > Myobatrachidae > Pseudophryne > Pseudophryne corroboree. The sequence goes on from NC_086446.1 coordinate 673,809,128, forward strand.
TCTTAGGTGCACTGCGTAGGATTACCCAGGGTGGAATAGTCCACCCCTAGAAGAGAACACAAAATGGGGAGATTGCAGAGTCTTTAGGTTCAGAGTAGGGTTCCAATAAAACCATCAGGTCCATGTATTTTTCATCCCATCCACAAGTTTACCAGATAAAGCAGCCATGTTGGCCGCACTACGAAGGTTACACAGTGGGAGATGAGCCATACAAGGGCCAAATGCATTTATGGGAAAACTGACACGTGTGTAGGAGTATGCTATACCCTGCATGGAAAGATCCAAATGAAGCACACCCTGCCCATGGAGGAACCATCCGAGGCAGCCATGTGAGGTGCACTGTGTAGGTTACTGCTGGCAGGGTGTGCAGCCAATGGAGGTACACATTACAGGAATAGCACACAGTGGGGGGAAAGTACCCTGTAAGAAGAAAGAAGAGAAAGACACATTTGCAGGAAAACATTAATTTGTGAAAATGATAAATGTCCTGGTCTCATGAGAGCAGTGCAGATGCATGTCCATCACAGTGCAGAAGCATGTCCATCACAGGTAGAGAAAATTAACTCACAGATACCGGGTTCCCTATGAACTGAGGATGGACAGGACACTGGATTGATGGCTGGGATAGTCCCAGTAGAGATAAGACACACAGATTTTTTTAAGGGGGTAGACCAAGTAGAGAATCACTTCCCCGTTGTGCCCAATCCAGTTGTCAAATTTTTATAAAATCTTCTCCACCTCTACAAACTCATCTGTCACCAACCTCTATTCTGTTTCTCTATAGTTTCCTCTTCATCTTTTGCATTCACACAGGGTGGTACAATACATGGACCCAAGTACAGTTCAATCTCCACATGCCTAGGTCCTTCAGAGTTCTGCCTGAACCCAGTATATCTCAACAGCACGATGACACCAGTATTACTGCAGTGTGCCTTGTCATGCACAAAGGGTGGAGAATGGGAATACTGGTGAAGGGAAATTTTGTATAGACACTGATATGCCTGTTGGTGAATGGCAAACCTGACATTTTCTTTTTCATTTTCTTCTTCTTTCTCTTCTCTAGAGATGTTTCTTTCTTTTTTTTTTCTTTTTTTTTGAGTTATGCTCATGGTACTCTACATTGCAAACACACGATAGTTAAATTAAGATACAAAAATTTGTGTTCCCTGCAGGAAGAGGCAGTCTGGAGGACAAAGGGGTATGGCCAGGAGTCCTCAGGACTGTGGGCAGGTGGACACGGTAAGCCAGTAGCCCCCAGAGCATACCTTCCAAGTCTAGCTGTGGTGGCACACGGTCTGACTCATCTAGGCAAAGAGGGTAGGTGCAGGCTGAAGAGAGCCTACTGGTGTGCGCCAGGATTCTATTCTCATGCAGGTAAGAGAGCAATGACCTGTCTTACTTGCTTGAGGAAGAATATTAGTAAAGCAATACCAACAGAGCCATCCCATATCCCTCCTGCAGACGGATCTTTTCAGGAAATACAAATCGACTTCGTACAGTTAACACCCTTTAGGAATGATTGTTATGTATTGGTGTGCACTGATGTTTTCTCAAACTGGGTCGAGGCATTTCCTGCCACCATGGATGCTGCTGTGTTTACCACAAAGAAAAATTGCTTAGAAATTTGTGTGTAGATAATGGTACCCCTAGAAGTAGGAGCAAAGCTTGAAATTGTACTATTGTGATCATAGATACTGCCACTAGTATTATGTAGCTTCGGAACCACTCCCAGATCTTCACTCGACGAATCACCCTCTTCGAAATTTGTTTTTGTTTTGGTATTTGTGCCTTTTTGGGTTGTTTTTGGAAGACAACCTCATGTCATGATTGATCCGCACAATGATCAGAAATACACCAATGAGGTGACAGTACAGTACTTTATTGAGATGAGCCAGCATTTGAGAACTTGACAAAAGAACTTGAAACTGTTGATTGCTGGTATGCCAAATGCTAATTGTCTTGATTGTGAACCAAGAGACTGTGTGATTGCCCTTACGCTCAGGTTGCCTAATAGACAGGTGGGAAGGACCATACCAAGATTTGTTGACAGCACTAAAGGTCACCAAAAGAAAGACTTGGGTCCACTCGTCCCACTGCAAGAAGGTCGCTGACCCGGGGAGAACCCGTGACAAAGTAGTTTATTGCTCACATTCATCAAGTTTGTGTGTTCAAAGAGCAAGGTGGAGAGCAAAGTGAACTGTGTGTTCCAAGTGAACTGTGTGTTCAAAGAGCAAGCTTGAGAGCAAAGTGAACTGTGTGTTCCAAGTGAACTGTGTGTCCAAAGAGCAAGGCAAAGAGAACCTCGTATCACCAGAGACTCTGTTCCGTGAAGACTGAGAGGCGGCACTGTTGAACACTACCTGAGCGTACTAAAGGACTACAGAAAGACCAGTCATTGTAATTGATTTGTTATGAACAAGAGTTGTTTTGTTCTATTTCTCTTTTCTCTCTTTCCCGCTGACAAACATTTTCTTTCAGGATATTCTATTTTTGCAAGGTTTTTTTATGAGGAGTCGAGTGTGGGACTGGAACTGGTTCTGTAGGAAGGAGTGATTTACTTATAGGATCCCAGGATTAGCCGATCAGTTTGTTAAAGTCAGAGAAAAATCAAAGTTCTAGTAGTTATGGAGTTCAGAGGTAATTAGGAACAGTCAGACAATGGCTATTCACACATTGCAGATAAAGAGCTCATTAATATATATGGAAGAAAGGTTTATGAGTGGCTCTCCCCGAACTCCGAAGGTCTACGTTATTTAGGAAGGACACTACTTATAACCCTTGTTCAATGATTAAACAGACCTAGTATACGTTCCAGAAATGGAAACACAGAAAATGATAGGAATATGTAGATCATGAAAATTTTATGTCACTGTCACGATTTGTTTTTGTCTTTTTCATCTACCCAGCAGAACCTCAATTGAATCCAAACATCAATGTACAAAGACGTAGGTACATGTATGTGTGAAATGTTCGTCGCAAATCAGACATTATAGGCCAAAGCACTGTCCCAGCATACTCTATAGGTTGAATGTTGTCCCACACCCAACCAGTGGTCCCGTGACCGCAGAGTGCATATAGCGGATGTCTCATCCTCCTCCCTGTCTTCCCCAAATATAGTCAAGTGTCTGATTTGCGAAATGCATACATACTTGTGTCTAGGTCACCGATTATGGTATGAAATATTTTTTTCTTATGTTAATAATTGATGGCAGTTATTGTTTACTGCCAAAGGGTGGACTGTCGAAGTAAAAAAAAATTCCATAAAGAGAACATACAAACTCTACACACATATAAGTCGCTATACTTGCAAATACGCGCAGCGTGCACAGCAATATATGGTAACACACGCATTTACACGGACATGCCACAGAGATGGATTCGACACTTATTTCATACAGTATATAATTATAATAATATCAAGCACCAGACATCATGATGATCTTAAATTATATCTAATGAATTAATGTCATGAATGTGTATTATTTGAACTAAGAAAGATAGACCTGTCATATTTACTATTAAAACAACCAGCTTAATGTGTAGATTAATTTGATACTTGTTATTGAGTTGTGGGACATTGTGACGGATGGTTATGATTAGATGTATGGAAGCTGGGATCACTTTTGTTAGAACAATGGATGTTCCGAATGGGACAGTGGACAGAAAGCTCAGGCCAGCCCCTTTGGACATCCCCGAGGCTGAACCTGTTCAGCATATACAAAGAAACTAGTGACTCAATCATGAATAAGAGAGTCCCCTCCCCCAGAAACTAGTTAACACATTTTGCTGATCACACAGGAAGGTAGCTCCTGTTTTGGTCTCAGAGTTGCTGTAAGGTCTGAGACGATGATGGAGTTATTGCCAGCTCAGTTCCTGTTTTGGTCTCAGCGTAAGATGAAGTCCCGGCATGATTTTAGAGAAAGAGAGAGTCATAAGCATTGAGGGAATAGTATTGTATCGCTGGCCTGTAACTGCATGTAACTGTATGTAATTGTATGTAACTATGTTTTAACTGCTTACTGTGTGAGTTGTATTCATGTAACTATAGGTATACTGTACGTTGTACTATATATTGAATCCATATCCTTTTAATAGCAAATATATACTTCAATGAGCTTTGGAACTCAGATAATGTGTGGGTGCAGGGGCGGATCCAGAACAAAATGACAGGGGGGGGCACCAAAATAGGGGAAGGAAGGGGGGGGGGTTCGGTACATGTGCTCCTGTGAAAGGGGTGTGGCTTTGTGACAAGGGGTTTGGCCTCACAGAGAATGCCATACCCATGAGTCACGCCCTCATTTTCTACACGCTGGGGGCATGGAGTACAAGGACAGTGGGTAACAGGATGAGAGTGCGGGGACGGTGAGTGAGCGGGGACAGGCCTGGTAGGGGACAGGGTGTGTGTACAGGGACAGGCCTGGTAGGGGACAGGGCGAGTGTGTGGGGACAGGCCTGGTAGGGGACAGGGCGAGTGTGCGAGGACAGGCCTGGTAGGGGACAGGGTGTGTGTACAGGGACAGGTCTGGTAGGGGACAGGGCGAGTGTGCGGGGACAGACCTGGTAGGGGACAGGGTGTGTGTACAGGGACAGGCCTGGTAGGGGACAGGGTGAGTGTGCGGGGACAGGGCGAGTGTGCGGGGACAGGCCTGGTAGGGGACCTGCCACACACACACAGCCACAATTACATACATAGCCACACACATAAATAGCCACACACACACAGTCACATATGCACATGCAATCTCATATACGCAGCCACATATGCACAGATACAGACACACATACAATACACAGTCACATATGCACGGACTGTCACATACAGTATACACACACAGTCACATACAGTTTACGTGTACACAGACAGCTGCATATGCACACACAGTCACATACTGTATACAGACAGCCAGATATAGTATACACAGACAGCCACATATGCACAGACAGCCATATACAGTACACACACACACACACACACACACACAGTCACATATACAGACAGCCATATACAGTACACACACACACACACACAGTCACATATACAGACAGCCATATACAGTATACAGTCACATAAGCACAACCAGCCACATATACACACACAGCACATATATACAAACAACCACATATGCACCCACACACATATACACACAAACACAGCCACAGAATGTTAAAACATTAATACACTATCCCCCCTTCCCACTGTATTTTGGGCCACATAGTTAAACGCTCTCCCGCCCACCTGCACAATGACAGCCGCATCCTCCCTGCACTCCCGAGTCCCGCACGCACTGCACAGCGCAGACGGCTCCCCAGTCAGGCTCTGTGTCGCGGCCGGAAACCACGTGACATCCGCGGGACCGCGACCAGAGCACGGAGATCACCACCGGCACCAGGTCACACAGCAGGAGGAGCCAGCGCGCTGATGCTGAGGGGCACAGCGCTCGGTGGCTCCCGAATCCTCGGCTCTCAAAGTAGCTGAGTGGAATCTTCTAAATGACAGGGGGGGCACGTGCCTGGGTGCCCCCCCCCCCTGGATCCGCCACTGTGTGGGTGTATTGTTTTCTCTTATGGGATACAGTGTTTTGCGATTTACAGCGCACTTTTATCGTATATGGTAATAAGATGCACCTGGCGTCTGCAATATATATTAGAGCGGGCATTTTAAATATTTGTGAGAAATCAATTTGGCATTCTTAATATGTATATGTACACATAGTGGGGCAAAAAAGTATTTGGACAGCCACCGATTGTGCAAGTTGACCCACTTAAAAAGATGAGAGAGGTCTGTAATTTCTATCATAAGTACACTTCAACTGTGAGAGACAGAATCTGAAAAAACAAACAAACAGGAAATCACTTTGTATGATTTTTAAACAATTTACCTGTATATTCTTGTGGAAAATAAATATTTGGACACCTACCAAGCAGCAAGATTTCTGGCTCCCACAGACCTGTTACTTCTTCGTTAAGAAGCTCTTCTATCCTCCACTCATTACCTGTATTAATGGCACATGTTTGAACTGGTTATCTGTATAAAAAAACATCTCTCCATACCCTCAAACAGTCAGACTGCTACCTCTCCACCATGGCCAAGACCAGAGAGCTGTCTAAGGACACCAGGGACAAAATTGTAGAGCTGCACAAGGCTGGGATGAGCTACTCGACAATAGGCAAGCAGCTTGGTGAGAAGAGATCAACTGTTGGCGCAATTATTAAAGAATGGAAGAAATACAAGCTCACTGACAATCTCCCTCAACCTGAGGTTCCATGCAAGATCTCACCTCATGAGGTATCAATGATCTTGAGAACAGTGAGGAATCAGCCTAGAACTACACGGGAGGACCTGGTCAATGACCTCAAGAGAGCTGGGACCACAGTCACAAAGGTTACCATTAGTAACACACTACGTCGTCATGGATTGAAATCCTGCAGCGCTCGATAGGTCCCCCTGCTTAAGCCAGCACATGTCCAGGCCCGTCTAAAGTTTGCCAGTGACCATCTGGATGATCCAGAGGAGGACTGGGAGAATGTAATGTGGTCAGATGAAAGCAAAATCAAACTTTTTGGTATAAACTCCACTCGTCGTGTTTGGAGTTAGAAGAAAGATGAATGGCATCCCAAGAACACCATACCCACTGTGAAGCATGGGGGTGGAAACATCATGCTTTGGGGCTGCTTTTCTGCAAAGGGGACATGATGACTGATCCGTATTAAGGAGAGGATGAATGGGACCATGTATCGAGAGATTTGGGGCAAAACCTCCTTCCCTCAGTAAGAGCATTGAAGATGGAACGTGGCTGGGTCTTCCAGCATGACAATGACCCCAAACACACCGCCCGGGCAACTAAGGAGTGGCTCCGTATGAAGCATTTCAAGGTTCTGGAGTGGCCTAGCTAGTCTGCAGACCTCAACCCAATAGAAAATCTGTGGAGGGAGTTGAAAGTCTGTGTTGCCCGGCGACAGCCCCAAAACATGACAGATCTAGAGAAGATCTGCATGGAAGAGTGGGCCAAAATACCTGCTACAGTGTGTGCAAACCTGGTGAAGAACTACAGGAAACGTTTGACCTCTGTAATTGCCTACCGAGGTTATATTACAAAGTATTGAGTTAAATTTTTTGATTGTCCAAATATTTATTTTCCGCAAGAATATACGAATAAATTGTTTAAAAATCATACAATGAGATTCCCTAGTTTTTTTTTTTCAGATTCTGTCTCTCACAGTTGAAGTGTACCTGTGATGGAAATTACATACCTCTCTCATCTTTTTAAGTGGGTCAGCTTGCACAATTGGTGGCTGTCCAAATACTTTTTTGCCCCACTGTGTATGTATATATAAATATATATATATATATATATACATACATACATACACATAACTTACAGAATTACATAGATAGCGCTCTCAGCTGGTCTACAGGGAGAGGGGCCTGCAGTGAATTGTCAGTGCTCCAGTTACGCTACATGACAATGGCTGGTGGCCAGGGTCAGACCTATGAGATTCAGCCGTCTGCAACATGCAGAAACAGGGTTGACTAGTGGGTCCCATGTCACAGTCCAGCAGCAGCGGGTGCACCATCGCTTGTTGCAGTGCAGGCTGAGTGGTACCAGATGGGAGCGGTCCTGTCCCCTATGGCAGCTGTTAGCAGGGCTTCAGGAACAGAGCTGTTTAACTCTGCAGCAGAAGCCGGGGCACAGCTGAGCTCCATTGGAAGAGCAGCGGTCACACTAGTATCCTATTGTGAAACACACAGGTGCTGCTGTACATGCAGGTGCCCCTTCAGAGCTTGGAACCTGGATGCAGGCATCTCTTTTGCCTCTGGAAGTTCCGCTCCTGACTGGTGAATACCATTGTCTTGTTAGACTCTACACCTGTAGATGAACTGTATCGAACCAGTGAAAACAGAAAGATACTCTCCCTTCATAGAGCAAGCCTGCCAATACAATCTGACCATAATGGACAAGGCACAAGTTTTGCCTAGACCAGTTGTTCTCAACTCCAGGCCTCATGTACCACCAAGAGGTTATGTTTTGAGGATATCTTTTATCATGCACAGGTGAGTTAATCTATTTTGTTCGGTCAGTAATTATCTCATCTGCTTCCACAGACAGAAATCCTCAAAACATGATCTGTTGGGGTCACTTTAGGGTTGAGGTTGAGATCCACTCTGCACATAACGCACCTAAATTTCAAGTACCATTCCAGTCTACTGAGGAGACAATGCAAATAGGTCATTCTTGTTTAGCTCCTGAAGAAATGGACAAATGCTTCTGTCATACATTATAACTCTGTTGCAGAGCCTCAAACCAACTGTATCCAGCGGCTGGAAATGTCAACTCCTAATTGGTACCAGAGACACCAATTTAGTGGTCATTCTCTACAATCCAGCATAAATCTACTGACTGTTCAGTCATTGTTACCCTGGCTCAGTAACTCTCCCTGCCTCAGTAGATTCAAGTGCTACTGGAAACTTGTTTATCCTTAGTTACCAAGTTGGGTTTATCCACTATTCCCATGGAAATACCTCTTTATATCACCTCTGTTGATGGGAGTCTCATTCCTGATGGTACTATTCATTACTAGGCCTCACTGTAATACTTAGAGTTGGAGCTTTGCAAATGAGCAACCACTGGCGTATTTATAATGGGTGTAGTGTGTGCAGTGCACACGGGCCCCCGGGGTTCAGGGGAACCTGCCCCACACACCCTGCACCAATTACTTTTAATACTTACACTCTGAAGTCCTGCGGCGCAGCTGCAGCACTGCAGAAATCACTGGGTAAATGGTGTGGTGCAATTTTCCCAGTGTTTTGCTCATGCACAGTAGGAAAATCACTTGGAAAATGGCTGCTGCACCATTTTCCCAGAGATCTGCGCATGTGTTCTAGGCTCTGGGACAGCCCAGAGCTACAGCGCTGCCGGCTAGAGAGGAGGAGGCTCAGATGGAGCCTGCACACGAGCCTCATCCTCTGTAGATACCCGCCCTTAATGCAACTCCCTTCATTGTGCTGCCATAGACAACAAATTCAATTATTCTAGCTGTTACTTGGTTGTAGATGCATTCACTTCAAACACTACACTTTATATGGATTGGTTGAATCCTCAAATTCCATCTTTACTGCTTTGCTCAGGTCGTTGTCTTACTAAACTTACTCCTCAATTAAAGTTATCTTCTGTGTACATGACTTTGAAGACCTCTATTCCACTTCAGTACCAGACCTCTCATGATGCTCTATGTAAGCCCTATGCGTTTAGACACTACCACTGCATCACACTTTGCAATGTTCTATTGGCCAAATTACAGTGTCCATCCTGAAGGGAGAGTATACTGTCTTCCACTTCCTGAGATTCAAGCTGTGTTTGATTAGCCCCCAGTTACACCAGCTGGTGCCGGATCTTTTTTGTTATAATAAAGATATTGGTATTAGATAAAGTACACACCATGAATAAACTACACAGACCTACAGTAAATGCAGTCACCTGTGAAAATCATTACACTTTCCCTCTCATCATAGAGTCATCTGATTTCATCAAATGCACCACCATATCAGCAAGCTGGACCTTCATGAAGCGTATAATCTCTACTGGATTCAAAGATTAATGGAAAATAGCTTTCAACACTTGTGATGGCCACTATGAGTGCTTTGTCATGTCATTTGTCTCTGTAATGCTCCTGCTGTATTCCATAACTTCATGAACTAGATTTTATGGGATTTGGTCTATCAAACAGTAGTGGTTTACCTGGATCATATTTTGACTTGCTATCTCTACTTTCATCAGCTCCATGTTGCTGAAATAAATTTGTTACATAAATAATGTCTGTAATGTAAATTGGATACTTGCTCATTTGAACAGGATATGTAACTGGGTATTGAAGGTTAGAAGTATCTTCTAAAGAGCTCAAAGTTTTCGGCTACAATCTACACAGATCATAAACTGTTCAATGCCTCAATCTCTGGTAAGCATGATAGTCAATATTATTTAATACCCATATAACTTTCTGCCCAAGTTTCAAGAATAATAAAGCAAATGTCCTTTTCCAATCTTTTCTCATACTGAAGATCTGGTGTCTTCCATGAATCAACCAATCTATCCAAACTGTTTATTTGCAACATCATCTGTTCTTGCTCCTGCACCTCCATTAGAGAAACATGTGGTTTGCTTCTAGACTATTTAAGCAATGTTTTTTTGAGCTCATTCTTCTTGTTTTGCTGGCCATGCTAGTATCCATAAAACTTTGGATGTACTTGTTAGAGTTTAGTTACTGATTGCCTTCTCTCCATCAAGAATAGGAATGATTTATTGCCTCTAGTCCTAAATGTGTCTAGTTTAAGCCACTTCAACAAGCTCCCTAACAGACCCTGGAAAAGATTACGATGGATTTCATCACAGATCTCACCTCACCCAATACCATCTGGGTTAGTTTTTAGAAAATATTTTTTTTTTCCATTTGTTGGTCTACCCTCAGCTTTTTTGTTGGCTAAGTTTTTTATCAGGGAGATTTTTGACAACTCGATAGTCATGTCAGTCAGAGGAGTTCTGTTTGTGGCAATATTTAAGAGGGTGCAATTGAAGATTGTTCATAAGTGCCTTAATTTTCAGCCTACTACCCACAGAGCAATAGACAAACTGAATGTATAAATCAAGAACTGAAAATGAAGGATAATTTCACCCAGAATAACCACTTTCATACATCTTCAGGGACCACTCCATTGTATACAGTCTATGGTGTTTATCCTGGTCTTCCTTATCTTTCTTCCTTTCCTTCATCTGATGTTCCTACAGTGGCACTTCAAGTGCTTCCACCTCTCTACAGAACTTCAAATGGGCTCTCAAGACCCACTTCTTTACCAAACTCAACCAAATCTCACCCTAACCCTCTGTCCCATGCTCAGTCTACCCCATCTGTGTCACCCCTGTCTGTATGCCCCTCCCCTTTAGAATGTAAGGTCTCATAAGTAGGGCCCTCTTCCCTCATGTGATTATCCTTTTCTTACTTTGATAATCCGCAACTGCCCAAATCCTGCAGTTCTCGGCCACCTTGATACTTAACTCAGTGTCGTCTACTGATGTAGTTATGCTTAGTTACCTTGTACTTGTCCAATTTTGTATTTAACTGTAAGTCACTGTCTTCCTGTTTTGATTATGTGCATATGTACTCTGTAATAGGGCACTGCGGAACCCTTGTGGTGCCATATAAATAAAGGATAATAATAATAATAATTTAGAGTTTGGCTCTCCTTTAAGAATATATATCTACATCTCCTTTTAGAATATATATATACAAAATGACAAAATGACCATGCATCTCAATCGCAACTGCACCTCTGTGCATTGACACCACAGGAAGCATGTGTTGTGCAGTTTTTAAGTGACTCAGACACAGACAAAATTGATAAATGTTGACCATTTGCCCAAATATTGGCATTACATGTGTCTCAGAATCAGACTCCAAGTCTCCAAGCTGTATCAAACTAGTATCTACAGGAAAGAGTCTCTCTCTTCAAAGTACAAACATGACAGATTGAACCTTGATGTACAGGTTCACATATGACTTGTACAGAAGACAGCAAACACAGATGTTAGTGACCCTGCAACTGGCAGACAAATAAGCCATTTTCAGCTCATAGGTTACAATGGCTAACACCAGCTGAAGATGACGAGTAGGTGGGGATAGGTTCAGTGGGCTGTGTAGCGTGGATCAGGTGTAACACGTTTCACTGTTGTGACCACAGCCTTGTCAGAGGTGACATACACGATCTGATTGCAACAATTCACTCTTCCTAATATTAAAGTTGTCAGTTTATCACACTACAGGTGGAATTTCTGGCTGTATGTCCATCGTTATGTTTAAGAGGCATTTTTTAGTACTTTTTATGTGTTATTAATAAATGTTTCTACTTAGCTCTGATTCATTTCCATCTGAGTTTTCAGAAATCTTCAACATATGTAAATATATCTTCAAAGGTTATATGTGCACCTATAGTGAACAGAACTAAGGGCCCGATTCCAAGGTGCATGCAGTGCCAGTCAGCGCAATTGAGCCATTTTTTTGCTACTGTGCTTGTGTGAAGTCTAGGAAACCCTTACTGCACACGTGTTACCTGGGAGTGCTTTGGCATACACAACTGCATACTAAATCACTTGCCATGCTCTTATGTTTCTGGGGCATTTCAGAGTGGAGAATGTGATTGGGAAGTAGTCTAAAGTCTTTGCAAAAGAGGTGATGTCATGGGTGTGGTAAGGAAGTGTGATGGGCGCTAGTTCATCTGATGGTGTTATTTATAAAAAAAAAATTCAATACAATAAAAAATGGATTTCCATTTCTACTATGTACATGCATTTAAAAACAATTGTTTTTTATTCCTTTTTTGTTTTGTAAGATCTAATAAATAAGAAATAACTTTCTATAATAAGCATGAAATTAAGGAAACAGATACTCCAGATTTATCTAATAATGCCTTTATGGATATTAAATGCAGAATGAACTAGTTTAAATTTAAAAAAAAATCAATAATGCCTATAATTAATTACACATGGTTGCATCATTTTAAATGCCAATAAACTACATGTTTTAATCAATTATTAGTTAGTCCAAATAGACAGTTAGGATGAAGAGCACTGAGAAATCACAATCCGATTTTTAGATAAAGAAATTTGTATGCACTATTGCAGGTATGACAAACTGAACCTAACATATGCTTATACTATATAAGGAAGATTTGTATCAGTTATGCTAAATATTGCATAAAGAAAAGCCATAAAATCTGTGCCCTCAAGCAATCAGTATAAATAGCAGTAATATTCTCTATTGATAATAATGCACCAAATATATTGAATCCAATTTGATTGGTCTAGAGTAGACTGTAGACATCATGGTTAGAGATGGACAAATCGATTCAGCTGAATTTCAGAGATTAATGTGTCATTTCTTTCTGATTTATCAAATATTTGCTGAGTATAACATGGCATTTGGAGACCTAGGCCAGTGCATGGAAGGTAAAGGAGCCAATCAGCAAGCGTCAGCAAATGTCAAATGTCTCAGCTGTATTTAACTCACATCCTTGGGTACACAAGTAGACATCAGTTTGCTGGAAAGCGGCAGCCATATTCTTGTAGCACACATTCTACTTATTCTCTCCAATTTTCCCTCCAAGGCATAATTACCTACTCTCCTGGAAGGTATGGCAGACTCACAATTTTTCAGGTAGCTTCCCACACCACCAGAAGAGTGGGTGGATCTCCCACATCCCATCCGTTTCCTAGTGAAGTGGGCAAAATGAGATAATACTGGGAATTGTGGGGCCATATGGAGGGCGTGTGGGTAAAATGACACAACTCAAGTAATTTTAGCAGCACCACTTCCTTGCAGATCTGCAATTGATGTTAGATCCCAGCTCCACCACCCGAAGTGGCCAGCAAAATCTCCCCTTCAGGCTTCCCCCATAGAGGGGCAACAAAAATAGACAAGTATGCTCCAATGTGGGCAGAGAGACTCACTCCAGCATCAGGTAGATTAGGATTTAGATTATTTAGGGAGTCACTATTTCAAGTACTGTAGTTTCCCCTGTCATGCAGTTAGAGTTGGCAAATAAGAAATAAGATAAAGCATCAATATGTTTGCTTCAATGTTATGTTCATGGAAACATAAAGGAAAGAGACATATGGGTCTATTTACTAAGCCTTGGATGGAGATAAAGTGCATGGAGATACAGTACCAGCCAATCAGCTCCTAACTGTCATTTTTCAAATACAGCCTGTAACATGGCAATTTGGTGCTGATTGGCTGGTATTTTATCTCCATGCACTTTCTCTCCAGTTTATTACGGCACCAAATGGGTATAATACATCAGGGAGAAAAAAAATAGAAAGAGTCATAAAAACAGTGGACATAGGGGGTCATTCAGACCCATTCACACGCTGCCTTTTTTCGCAGCCGTGCGATTGAGTCTGAACAGTGCATGCGCATGCACCACAATGCGCAGGCGTGTTTGCCACCGGTGACGGGGATCGCTGGGCAGCGACAGAACTTACAAAGAAAGTGATCACACCGGCGATCGCAAGAAGATTGACAGAAAGAAGGCGTTCATGGGCGGCAACTCACCTTTTTCAGGGAGTGTCCAGGAAAACTCAGGCGTGCCTGGCCGTTTCCAGGGAGGGTTCCTGATGTCAGCTCCGTCCAGGATCATCGCAGCGGCTGAGTAAGTCCTGAGCTGTGCAGAGACAGCACAAATTTTAGTTTGTGCAGCTCTCTGCACAAGCGTCCGTACCTCTGCACAGCGATTACCCCCTCCCCTGTAGGCGGCAACTACCTGATCGCTGCAGTGCAAAAAATAGCTTGCGTGCGATCAGGTCTGAATGACCCCCAGAAACATACACAGACAGAGACATACACAGACATAGACATACACAGAGGCATACACAGAGACATACGCAGAGAGACATACATAGACATACACAAACATAGACAGAGACAAACTATTTGGTAACCATTTTCTACAGTTAAGTAAGGGAAAAGGGGAAGAAGAAGAAGAAGAAGAAGAAGAAGAAGAAGAAGAAGAAGAAGAAGAAGAAGAAGAAGAAGAAGAAGAAGAAGAAGAAGAAGAAGAAGAAGAAGAAGAAGAAGAAGAAGAAGAAGAAGAAGAAGAAGAAGAAGAAGAAGAAGAAGAAGAAGAAGAACGGAGTATTTTCATGGGACAGAAAAAAATGTCCTTCTTTTTCTTAAATTTTTAATTTTTATTTAAAATTTAAAGTTACGTATGGGGACAATAAGAACAGCTAATATAGGTGGAAATATTTGACATCTGTGAATGAAAAGATTAAATAGTAACTTATAAAAAAAAGTAAATAGAGTAATAACAAGTATAAAATGTCTACAGGGTAGAAACCAAGACATCATACATTAGAGATAGAAACAAATTATATATATATATATATATATATATTGTGACAAGAACACTGGGATAGTGTTTGAGGGCAGGTATGTTTGTCCCAGGTTCTTGTCTTACATGTTTTAGAAAATGAAAACTTCTAGGAAAAATGCTTTTGTTTTGTCAGAACCTTTTCAGTTTGCTGTAAAAGCTGGGTAAAGGCTCTGAGAGAGAGATAAGGCGAGTTCTAGACATTAGGCCCAGTTCGGGTCTTTGGCCTCACAGAGGGCTAATCAGGGTTTCAGCTGTGTAAGAGTGTTATAGGGCTGCTAGCCTGATTAGTATGGGCAGACTGCCTGGGAAGACTGGAGGGATCTGTGTGAGAGAAACACGCTTCCGGATACAAGTGAGCTATACAGTGTTTACTGGAGAACCCTGTGTTTTTGTTTAGTGATAGTTAGGAACATCTTGTGTTTAGTTAGTGCCGGACAGGCAAGGTATTTTCTTTTGGTGTTTGTTTTATTTTCTGTTTCAATAAAACTGGCCGGGGCCAGTTGCACCAGAAACTGGACTTGTGTTGTTCCTCAGCTGCTGCGTGCTGCCATATTCCCCAGGAAGAGGCGCCTTGCACCCCTACAGTGTTACAACTTGGTGGAGAATGCGAGCATGCCGCTCTGCGCATAAGTGAAAGCAGCAGCTTTATGAGGCCTGCAGAAAACGGTGGTTTATGCAGATACAGCCCAGTGTGAAGTTGCTGAGACTCACCCCGAGGGTTTGATATATGTCCTGGGTGAAAGTAGCTACAAAGCCGCCTGAAAAATCTGTCGACATGGAGGAACTGCTTAAAGCCCTGCTGCAAGCTACAGCGGCTCAGCAAGAGGCCAACAGACAGCAGCAGGTGGCTATGGAGGAAAATTGGAGACTACAGCGTCAAGATAGAGAGGCCTTAGCAGAAGTGGTGCAGAGACTTGCAGCTCGGGTTGGAGATGTGGCCGTCAGTGCTCCGACCAGCTCTAGTTCTATACGGGCCAGTCACTTCCTGCAGAAAATGACAGAGGCTGATGATGTGGAGGCCTACCTGACCACGTTTGAAAGGACTGCCGAGCGTGAGAACTGGCCAAAAGCGCAGTGGGCCAGTCTGCTGGCACCTTTTTTGTCAGGTGAGCCCCAAAAAGCGTACTTTGATTTAAGCCCTCCTGAGGCTCGGGACTATGATAAACTAAAGACTGAGATCCTGACCCGCCTGGGAGTCACGCTGTCAGTACGAGCACAATGGGTGCACCGTTGGGTGTACGCCATGGAGAAGCCTCCGTGCTCCCAGATGCACAACCTTATTCAGCTAACAAAAAAATGGCTACAGCCAGAGACATTAACTGGTCCCCAGATGGTTGAAAGAGTCGTCATGGACCGCTACTTGAGATCTTTGCCCATGGTCCTGCGCAAGTGGGTGAGCCATGGAAACCCGGGTACTGCTGACCAATTAGTGGACATGGTAGAGCGGTATTTGGCAGCAGAGGAACTACTGATGACCACCCAGCAACCCATAGATCCTCGACAGCGACCTTCAGTAAAGACTGGTAAGACTGTTCCATGGGAAAATGTTGCTGGGCGGTTAAGAGAACGCAAGGCTGGAGAGACTGTAAACACTGGCCCTGGAGACAGGCCAATGGGGCTAGAACGGTCTATGTTGCCCAAACGGGTTGATAATCGTGTGGTTAAATGTTTTAGATGTGGTATGCCAGGTCATGTTATTGCCAATTGCCCAGTCATGCAAGAACCCATGCAATGTGATGCTGCCTTTGAATGTCGCAGAATGTCTTTCTTTGCTAGGTTAGCCTGTACTGTGGTACCTTCACCTGAGCTGGAAAAACAAATGTGTGATGTGTTCTTAGAGGGTAACCGGGTAGAGGCCTTGCTAGATTCAGGAAGTTTAGTTACCCTCGTGAAAGCTGGGTTAGTGAACCCCTTAAAGGTCCAGCAAATACCTATTGGGGTAACTTGCATACATGGGGATACCCAATATTATGTCACTGCTGAAGTGAATATAGAAACTTGTTGTTGGTCAGCAATGGTTAAAGTAGGACTGGTCCCCACCTTGGTGCATAAGGCCATAATAGGGAGGGATTTTCCTCATTTTTGGAAACTGTGGGAATCACGTTTATCAACAGATGTGAGAAGTGAAGAGCCAGTTAGTAATACCGGTGATTGTATGGATGTACGTGTGTCTTTGGAACTTTCTGACCCTTTGCCTTTTGCCAGTTTGGCTGGGGAAGTGACAGAAGGGGAGTCCAGTGAGGACCCTCTTGCTGGGAACAGAGACATAGTGGTTAGAAACGAAAGTGTGCCTGACCTGGAGGTAAAAAAGGATCTGTTTGCATCTGAACAGTTAAAGGATCCTACCTTGATAAAGGCTAGAGAGAATGTTAAGATTGTTAATGGGGAGCCTGTGGTACCAGGTGCAGGGTTACGTATCCCCACATGGCCATCTGTAATGAGCTCTTGTACCACATTGTCAAAAAGGGTGAGGATGTGGTGGAACAGCTGATAGTTCCCCAGCCTTATCGGAGAACGGTACTAGATTTAGCTCATAGTCACGTTACCGCAGGACATTTAGGGGCAGAAAAAAACACTGAAAGAGTTTTACAAAGGTTCTTTTGGCCAGGGGTTTATAAAGAAGTGTCTGAATATTGTTCTTCCTGTCCTGAATGCCAGTATCATGCCCCTAGACCCCATTTTAGGAGCCCACTAGTTCCCATGCCTATTATAGAGGTCCCGTTTGACAGAATAGCCATGGATCTCGTGGGGCCCTTGTTAAAGTCTGCTAGGGGCCATCAGTATATCCTGGTAATTATGGACTATGCCACTCGATATCCTGAGGCTGTCCCTTTACGCACTATCACAACCAAGGCGATAGCTAGGGAGCTGGTGCAGGTATTTAGTAGAGTGGGAATACCAAAAGAAATTTTGACTGACCAAGGTACTCCATTTATGCCAAGGATCATGAAAGAATTGTGCAAATTATTTAAGGTCACTCACCTCAGGACGTCCATCTACCATCCCCAAACTGACGGGTTGGTGGAAAGGTTTAATAAAACATTAAAAAGTATGTTAAAAAAGGTTGTTGAGAGAGATGGGAAAAACTGGGATTGTTTGTTGCCCTACTTGTTAATGGCCATCAGAGAAGTTCCTCAGTCCTCTACGGGGTTTTCTCCATTTGATTTGTTGTATGGTAGACACCCCAGAGGGCTGTTGGACATTGCCAAAGAGACGTGGGAAGGACAGCCCACTCCTTATAGGAGCGTTATTGAACATGTAACACAAATGCAGGATAGGATTGCAGCCGTGGTACCTGTTGTCAGAGAGCACATGGAACAGGCCCAAAGTGCTCAACAGAGGGTCTATAACCGGAGTGCCAAGATACGGGAATTTGCTCCTGGAGATAGAGTTCTTGTTTTGGTACCCACTGTGGAAAGCAAATTCCTAGCTAAATGGCAGGGTCCATTTGAGATTAGGGAAAAAGTGAATGAGGTTAATTACAAAGTATACCAGCCGGGAAAGAGAAAACCCGAACAGATCTACCATGTTAACTTAATCAAACCGTGGAAAGATAGGTTGTCTCTGTCAGCGGAGCCTTGCCCTTCGGTGTCTTCACCCCGGTTACTTCCCGCAGTGAAGGTCTCAGAGACATTATCAGCTGATCAGAACAATCAGGTTAAAGAATTTCTCATCCAAAATAGGGAGATATTTTCAGAGCTGCCTGGCCGAACGACCATAATAAAACATGACATTGTCACAGAACCAGGGGTCAGGGTTCATTTAAAGCCATATAGGATTCCTGAAGCTCAGCGAGAAACTATTTCTAAAGAAGTTAAAACCATGTTAGAACTTGGAGTCATAGAGGAGTCTAACAGTGAGTGGTCCAGTCCCATAGTGCTCATCCTGAAGCCCGACGGTAGCATACGCTTCTGTAATGACTTTCGTAAGTTAAATGAGGTGTCCAAGTTTGACGCATACCCCATGCCCCGTGTGGATGAGCTTGTAGAAAGGCTGGGAACAGCCAGGTTTCTCACCACATTGGACCTGACCAAAGGTTACTGGCAAATACCTTTATCTGATAGCGCCAAAGAAAAAACAGCCTTCTCAGTTCCGGAGGGGCTGTACCAGTATAAGATGTTACCCTTTGGGTTGCATGGGGCTCCAGCAACCTTTCAACGGGCGATGGATAAAATTTTGAGGCCCCATGGAAAATATGCAGCTGCCTATTTGGATGATGTGGTAATTCACAGTACAGACTGGGGGTCCCATTTGGTTAAAGTACAAGCAGTACTGGACTTAATCAGAGAGGCAGGGTTAACTGCTAACCCAAAGAAGTGCTGCCTCGCAATGGAGGAGGTCAAATACTTGGGCTTCACCATAGGCAGAGGTCTGATTAGGCCCCAATTGAATAAAATTGATGCTATTCAAAACTGGCCTCGTCCAGTGAATAAAAAACAGGTAAGGGCTTTTTTGGGAATTACTGGGTACTATAGACGGTTTATTCCCAATTTTGCGACCACAGCGGTGCCGTTGTAAGACCTTACCAAAGGGAAGCAGTCAAATATGGTGAAATGGAACCCTGATGCAGAAAAAGCGTTCCAAGCGTTAAAAGTGGCTTTGTGTTCACAACCGGTGTTGATAACACCAGATTTTTCAAAAGAATTTGTGGTACAGACAGATGCCTCAGAGGTAGGGATAGGTGCTGTGCTGTCCCAAACCAGAGATGGGGACGAACACCCTATCATTTATTTGAATAGGAAACTCAATGAGCATGAAAAAAGGTATGCCATTGTGGAAAAGGAGGCTTTGGCCATTAAGTGGGCACTAGATACCTTGAGATATTACCTCTTGGGTAGACAATTCAGACTAGTGACAGACCATGCCCCTTTAAAATGGATGTATGTAAATAGAGGCAAGAATGCTCGTGTAACTAGATGGTTTCTAGTGTTGCAGGACTTTAAGTTTACGGTCGAACATAGACCGGGAACACAATTGGCCAACGCAGATGCATTGTCTCGCATCTTCTGTTTGGGGGCTACAAGTGTTCCGGCCCCTAGGTCGAAACAGGGGAGGGGGATATGTGACAAGAACACTGGGATAGTGTTTGAGGGCAGGTATGTTTGTCCCAGGTTCTTGTCTTACATGTTTTAGAAAATGAAAACTTCTAGGAAAAATGCTTTTGTTTTGTCAGAACCTTTTCAGTTTGCTGTAAAAGCTGGGTAAAGGCTCTGAGAGAGAGATAAGGCGAGTTCTAGACATTAGGCCCAGTTCGGGTCTTTGGCCTCACAGAGGGCTAATCAGGGTTTTAGCTGTGTAAGAGTGTTATAGGGCTGCTAGCCTGATTAGTATGGGCAGACTGCCTGGGAAGACTGGAGGGATCTGTGTGAGAGAAACATGCTTCCGGATACAAGTGAGCTATACAGTGTTTACTGGAGAACCCTGTGTTTTTGTTTAGTGATAGTTAGGAACATCTTGTGTTTAGTTAGTGCCGGACAGGCAAGGTATTTTCTTTTGGTGTTTGTTTTATTTTCTGTTTCAATAAAACTGGCCGGGGCCAGTTGTACCAGAAACTAGACTTGTGTTGTTCCTCAGCTGCTGCGTGCTGCCATATTCCCCAGGAAGAGGCGCCTTGCACCCCTACAGTGTTACAATATATATATATATATATATATATATATATATATATAGATCCTCCAAAACGTCGGCACTCACAGGACTTTTGGAAAGAGGAGTCAAAGACAGCACGGCCTAATTCCAGAAAAGAGTGGAGAAACAGACCAGTGGAAATGTTGGCCATGGCAACCAATCAGCATCTCCCTTACATTTTATGAAATGTGCTTGATAAAGTCTTCCTTCAATGCTGAGTGGTTGCTATGGGCAACTTCTCCACTGGTCCGTTTCTCCACTCTTTTCACTGCTTCATGAATAGTCCCTTTATTTCCGTTCACTAATCACTCTCCAAGGCCTAGTACATAGAGTGGACAGAAATAAAGTACCAGCCAATCTGCTCCTAGCTACCATGTTGCAGGCTGTATTTGGAAAATTACTGCTATTAGCTGGCTGGTTGGTACTTTGTTTCTGTCTACTTCATCACTCTCCAAGCCTTAGTACATAGACCACCAAGTTCTGGTACCTTGTCTGGGCGTGTGTTCAGTGCTGTCACTGGAACTGTAACCAAAAAACACAGCTAGCTAATACATGAGGAATATAAAGAAATTGACATACTAGGTTAGGCATATTACTGATTTGAAATAAATATTAATTGTCAATTAGAAACAAAATTAAACTGCAATAACATTTTGCTTTCAGGATTTTTTTTTTTAAAGCAAAATTCTCTTAACATATATTGTCTTCAATACTTAGGATGCCACCAAAACTGTTGAGGTCCCGAGCTAAATACTCTTCCACCAAAATTTGCATGGCTGATGACAGGAGAATGGTGGCATTTGCTAATAGAATATGAATCAATGAATAACTGAGATGACAATGTAGATGAAGCCTGGGATCACCAAACGTCTTTTACAAAGGCGAGAGAATATTGTAGCACTATAAAATAATCACTATTATGTGTCCAGCACTCTGGATTCATCACGTAGCTACTTCTCCATATATAGGGGGTTAATTCAGAGTTGAACGCAGCAGCAAATTTGTTAGCAGTTGGGCAAAACCATGTGCACTGCAGGGGGGGTGGGGGGCAGATACAACATGTGCAGAGAGAGTTAGATTTGGGTGGGGTGTGTTCAAACTGAAATCTAAATTGCAGTGTAAAAATAAAGCAGCCAGTATTTACCCTGCACAGGAACAAAATAACCCACCCAAATCTAACTTTCTCTGAAATGTTAATCCTGCCACACCTGCAGTGCATATGGGTGGTCATTCCGAGTTGTTCGCTCGTTGCCGTTTTTCGCAACGGAGCGATTAGGTGGAAAATGCGCATGGTACGCAGCGCGCATGCGCTTAGTAATTTAACACAAAACTTAGTAGATTTACACAAGCTCGAGCGACGGTTTTTCATCGCTCGAGTGATCGTAGTGTGATTGACAGGAAGTGGGTGTTTCTGGGCGGAAACTGGCCGTTTTCAGGGAGTGTGCTAAAAAACGCAGGCGTGCCAGGTAAAAACGCAGGAGTGGCCGGAGAAATGGGGGAGTGGCTGGTCGAACGCAGGGCGTGTTTGTGATGTCAAACCAGGAACTAAACGGACCGAGGTGATCGCAATCTAGGAGTAGGTCTGGAGCTACTCAGAAACTGCAAGGAATTATTTAGTAGCAGATTTGCTAATCTTTCGTTTGCTATTCTGCTAAGCTAAGATACACTCCCAGAGGGTGGCGGCCTAGCGTTTGCAATGCTGCTAAAAGCAGCTAGCGAGCGAACAACTTGGAATGACCCCCATGGTTTTGCCCAACTGCTAACAAATTTGCTGCTGTGATTAACTCTGAATTACCCCCAAAGATGGGTCCTTGGTCATACTTAGCATATGTAAAGCGTTACAATGTGTCTTGTAATGGAAGAGTCAGCAGACATACTGTACACCAATGTAGATTACATTACATTGATCTTTTTTGTAGCGGTATTCCTATGGTGGACAGAATGTATCAAAGCCTAAAATGCAGTTATACCTCTGAAAACTTTCAAAGGTTTACCGTAATAGATTTGACTCACTGTATATATTAGAAAGGTCCACAGCAGATATCGGACTGATTTAGCATAGGTATAAGTTGTAAAATTCCGTAAACTAATATGTTATTTGGAAAAAAATGAGAGAGAGATAATTTAAACGAAATTTATTTTGGTCCACTATATGTATATTGAAATGATTAAACAAGGTTTAAAAAAAAATAAGTGATAGTTGATTTCTCAATGTGTTTGCTTTCTTAAAAACTATCTATTGTCAGGTAGTTATAGCTCAGAGTTTCTATCAATTATATGTTTAATTTTATAGCAGTGGGAATTACAATGAACCACAAATTAAATTTTTTTCAAACGTTTTTTTATTGACAGGTGAACATCAAAAACATACAAATGATAGACAACAAGTTATACATGAGAACATTGAGATATATGTAATACCGTAATAGTAAAAGCAGTTGTGATTGTAATAGTGCTCCACGTAGACCCCGAGCAATATCAAAACTATACACTAGAGGAGGCAAACAAGTATCGTATCAACAAAAGAGAGCAGCAACAATTGGGCCAGTTGAACATTTAGGAGTAATACGATCAGAAGGGGGCTGCGGAATCAAGAGTCTCCAATAGATACCATTTAGTATCGTTAAAACATTTTCGCAGAGCCTCTTTTATGATCGGGGGAAGAGTCAGAACATAGGGTAACCAAATATGAAAAAATTGTGCCGTCAGTTTTTCCTTCTGTAAAGTGGTGTTAGTCCAGTCAAGGTGGAAAAGATGAGAGATCCTAGGGTGTACTAGTGAGATGGGTATAGGATCAGCAGAGATCCACTGGGAGAGGATTGTCTTCTTGGTGGCAGCTGCTAGTTTAATTAATAAAATACGTTGTCCTTTAGACAGCCTGATAGGAGAGGATTTCGGATATATGCCCCAAAATGCCCATGTTTTAGTAATATCAAACCGTATCTGTAGGTCTATTGTAATATATGACTGGAGTGCTTGCCATAGTGCCTGTACCTTAGGGCAGGACCATAGACAATGAACCAGATCTGCGTCTGGAGCAGCGCATTTGAAACAATGGGATGAGGAGGCAGCTCCAATAAGGTGTCGCAACTTCGGGGTGACATATGCTCTATGTAGGATTTTCTGATGCATTTCTGAGTATGAAATGGAACCCAATGTTTTATCCAAGTAAGTGTTGGCCTCTAGGATCAACTTTAAAGAAAGATCCGGGAACTCCAGTCGCCATTTCATGAGTCCCACTGAGCCGGATTCTATGTTTAGTAATGTGCGAGAGTGTGAGTGTATGAGGGCTGTGGAAAAGCTACTATTCACTGTCAGGTGTAGGGTTTTATCAACTGGCGTGCGCAGCACATTTTATTAGGGGGTGCACCGCTGGAGGGGTGTGTCTAGCACCGCCTTTTGGGCGTGTCTAGCAACATCTTTTGATGGTCAACGCATATAAAATATCCACCCTTGTACCAATCCTAATAAAGCAGATACATTGTCAGATGTTGTGGTGTGCACCAAACAAACACCCCTGATGGCACTCATTGCAATTACACTGCTCCTCCTCAGCCTGATCTGGCTCCCCCTCTCTTTCCCCTGCAAGCTGCAGCAGCTTACTTACAAGTCAGTCACTCACTGAAACTGACAGTCGCAGACTAGTACTTCTGCTGCTGGAAAAACGAGTGATGTGTCAATGTTGCTGCCGACCGCCTGACAGTATTGAATTTGTCTTCCTAAGAGGAACGCTGGCTGCATGCTGATCCTCATCAGTGGCTGACGTTGGCATAGCATAGAAGGAGAGAGGTATATATGTGGCTGGTGTGACGGGTGGGCGTGCGAGCAGCATGATGTCATTACGTCACATCATGCTGTTTTTGTACATAGAGGTGGAGCCAGGAGTTTGAAAGCCGGTGGCAGTGGCACCCTTGGTTAACCCAGGTGTCCGGTCAGTAATGCAGTCCTGACAGGGTGCAACGCAGAGGGGACAGTAATCAGCCTGCTCGGCGATCGCTGCATCAGGCATGTGAGATCGGGGTGCCAGACATTAGGGGGTGCCTGTGCGCACCAGGCACCCCCCCTGCGCACACCTATGGTTTTATCCAAATTGTGGGATTTGTCCTGTAGCGATAACAAGGACAGAACCTTCTGCACATAGCTACAGGCTTGGAGAAAGGGAAATAATGGTATCTGTAAATGTGGGAAACGTGCTATAACCTGTGAATGTGTTAGCAAGGTCAAAGTTTCAGCATTGAGAAAAGGATGAATGTATTTCAGGCCTCCGTCGTACCATGTCTGAAATATGTGGGAAATTGTGTGGGGTTGAAAGTCTGGGTTACCCCAGAGGGGTAAGAACAGTGATGTGTATCGCGATAGTTTAAGCTGTGAGCGGACCAACTGCCATGCTGCACAGGTAGAGGATATAAGTAAATTGTCCTTTACACTATTTGGCATGGAATTGGGAGTTGCGTGTAATAGGGCTACCAGATTCCAAGAAGGTGTAAAGGATTGTTCTAAATATGTGTTAGCATATATGCTCTGTCCGCCGATCCAGTCCAAAGCAATCCTGTAATTGGCTGCTAAAGCGTAAGTGTACAGGCATGGCAAATTCAAGCCACCAAGGGACCGAGGTTGACGTAGTTTAAACAGTGAGAATCTAGGGCGTAAACCCGCCCAAATAAATTTGGATAGTGCCTTGTCCAATTGAGCGAATATGTCCCTGGGCGGAATCAGCGGAAGCATCTGAAGCACATATAAGAAACGCGGGAAACTGATCATTTTGTACAAATGACTCCTGCCGTGTATGTAAGGGGGAGGTGGGCCCACTTAGCGAAGTCAGCATATGTCCTAGTGAACAATGGGGGAAAGTTAAGGGAGTACAGTTCGGAAGGATGATTAGGGAACACAATACCTAAATAGGTAATACAGTTATTTGAGGCCCAGTGCAATGGGAAGGTATCGCCCCAAGCCATTTTGGCCGAGGGAAAGAAGGCCAAAGCCTCCGTTTTAGAATAATTGATTTTGAACCCAGAAACTTGTTCAAAGGAATCTAAAATGTCGAGTAGATGTGGTATGGCCACCCGGGGGTTGCCGAAGTAGAGTAAAATATCATCCGCGAATGCCGAGAATTTAAGTTCTCGATCCGCTAGTTTTATACCCTGCCATCTGGTTTCCTTTATAAAGTGGCGGAGAAGAGGATCTAAAGCTAAGTTAAAAAGTAGGGGAGATAGGGGGCAGCCCTGTCTGGTGCCACGGTGTAGGGAAAAGAGTCTGGAGTTGTGACCATTAATCGTTAAGAAGGCTTGTGGAGTTTGGTAGAGGGTGCGAAACACCTGGAGAAAATCGAGGCCAAAATTCTGAAATCTAAGTATTCTATCAATATGGGCCCAAGAGACTCGGTCAAAGGCCTTGTCTGCATCGCAACTTAGAACTATGTTTCCCGTCTCCAGTGAGCTATGAGTTTTAATCATGGCCGCTAGTAAAGAGCGAATATTATGTACAGAGTGCCTATTGCGTAGAAATCCTGTCTGAGCAGGATGGAGCAGTGTAGGCAGAACCAACTGGAGGCGGGAAGCAAGCATCTTCGTGAATAATTTAAAATCTTGGTTTAATAATGAAATTGGCCAGTAAGACGAGACCAAAGTGTGATCTTTATTGGGTTTAGGGAGGACTATAACCCGTGCCGTGTTAAAGTCAGGAGGGGCTGGATGGCCTGCCAAGATTGAATTATACAATGTTAAAAGGTGGTCGCTTATATGTGGGAGGAGTAGTTTGTAATAGGCTGCAGAAAATCCGTCAGGACCCGGGGACTTCCCATTGGTTAAGGATTTAATGGCCTCTTCCAATTCCGCTGTGGTGATGGGAGTAGTGGGGAACTCTTTGTCCTCTTCCAATAAAGCGGGAAGGCCAGCTTGTGTTAAAAAGTCTGTGCCAATTTCTGGTTGGTCGGGAGGGGCAGTATATAAAGTCAGAAAGGTGTCACTGATTGTTTCCTGTGTCAGTGTAGGTGACGTGTGAGTGTCTCGAATAGAGGAGATATGCCTAGGGGTCGTATGAGCCTTCACCATATTTGCCAATAACTTCCCGGGGCGGTTATCCCAATGAAAATATTTGTTGGACTGGAAGGAAAGAAACAGTTTGGCTTGTTCAGTACAGAGGGTAACATGAACTAATTTGGCCTCTTTATACCGTATTCTATTGGATTCAGACGGGTCAGCCAGTAGTTGGGAATAACCCGAGGCAACCTGGAGGGAAGCCTTAGCCATCCTCTCCCGAAGTTGTTTCTTCCTGGTGGCAACATATGAGATTATTTGACCTCTAATAACAGGCTTAGAAGCCTGCCAGAAAAGGTTCATATCATCAATATGTGTTGCATTGTCACTTGTGTAATTGAGATATGACTGGGTCAAATAGAGTTTGAAGTCTTCTGAGTGGGCTAAATGTTCTGGGAACCGCCAGATATGAGAATATGCGCGGGGTGTGGTCAAAGCAATTAATAGAGTGATTGGAGCGTGGTCTGATAGAAGAATATTAGCTATGGTGGTGTCTTCTACTCTATGGATCAAAGAGGCGGATACTAGCCAGTAATCTAATCTAGAAAATATTTTGTGTGGGTGTGAAAAAAAGGAGTATTCCCTAAAGTCAGGATAAAGAAAACGCCAGGGGTCCAAGAGCTGTAGGGAGTCCAGCATCAGGGACAATGGTGGGGGAGTGGATCTGTTCAAACTTGATCGTCTGGGACCACCTGACACGTCTAGCAGCGGGTCTAAAACAACATTAAGATCTCCCCCTAAAATCAAAGAACCTTCTACCCAGGCCTGCAAATTAACAAAGATGTCTGAAAAAAAAGAAGCGTTTGGCCCTGTGGGGGCGTAGATACACGCCAGAGTAAACCGTTCCCCCTCAATATCAACCTTTAGAAACAAAAATCGGCCCTCTGGGTCTATCCATTCCTCCCTAATCTCGTAGTGCAATGATTTACGAAAAAGGAGCAATACTCCCCTTGTTTTGGTAGTATATGAGGCACTTCTAAAGTCTCCAACCCAGGTGTCCCTAAGTATGTTAGGATCAGTAATTCGCCAGTGTGTCTCTTGTAGAAACACCACATCGGGATGGAATTTTTTAAGGTGTTCAGTACTTTTTTCCTCTTGATTGGTGTGTTCAAACCCTCTACGTTCCACGAGACAAACTTGAGAGACCTCCTTGAGCTATCAAGGGGGGGCTCTACATCTTTAGGGTCCGGCATTATCCAATGCCCAGTCCGATGGAACGCAGAAGGAGAAGCCACAATCGAAAGCCCAATCCCCCGTCCCAGCGAGCAGGGGAAGGGCTAAAGGAGCACGTCAGGAAGTCACGTGGAGTCACAATAAACATATAGCAAAACAATATGGTACATGTAGAAAGTACTAACCTATATAACTTTGGCCACCTGTCAAAAACATTTTTGAATTTTTGAGCCCAATATGATAGTAGTAATAACCATCCATATGTAACAGAAACCTTAGTATGAATAGAGAAAAAGAAAGAAAAAGGTGCTGACAGAGAAAATGAAAGAAGGGCCTCCCGCCATCCCCGCAACCTCAATGAGTTAGAAAAGCACTTACAGAGCAATGGCTGTAAGAGCCAAATGTAAATAATCAATAGTGTATTATCCATTGGAGCAGAAAGAAGAGATAAAAGAAGAGAAAGGTGAAAAAATACTTGGTTTTAGAATAGTCAATCAGCATCGTCCATCCGGGAATCAGGTTGTGATGCGGGTAAAGACTTGAGAAAGTTGCGAGCAGAGTCTGGGGTATCGAAATAATGTGGTTTGCCGGCATCAAAGAGTCTTAGTTTTGCAGGGTAAAGAAGAGCGAATCTGATGCTTTTGGAAAACAGTTCTTTGCAGACAGGGGAGAATTCTCTTCGTTGTGTTGAAACTTGGAAAGAAAAATCCTGAAAGAGCAGAAGTTTAGATCCTTCATAACGGAAGTCAGAGCATCTGCGATAGGCCTCCAAGATCTTCACCTTGTCAAGATAATTCAGCAGTTTGAAAATTACAGGTCTAGGACGTGACTGGGAAGATTGTGAAGATTGTCTATCGGGGCCGATGCGGTGCGCTCGTTCAACCAGATAAAAAGTGGGTGAGGGGGGCAAATCAAGAGTTGTGGGGAGCCAGCGGGTAACCAAGTCTAACAGGTCTTTCTGTCTAACCGACTCTGGGAGGCCAATCAGGCGCAAGTTATACCGGCGGTTGCGATTTTCCAAATCCTCGAGTTTATCGCTCATGGCCGCCAATGTGCTGTCATGTGATTGCTGTTGGGATTGGATCGCATGATGATCATCCTCCAATGTGGAGATCCGGTCCTCGGCCTCTGCCAAACGTTGTGTGTGTTGGGTCAATTGAGCTGCAGCTGACGTAATGGCCTCCATCAATGGCGCCAGCTTTGCGTCTAAGAGTGGTGAGATGATCTCTGAAATTTCTCTGGCCTTTTGTATTGAGGACAGGCTAGCTCGGACCTCGGCAAGCGACAGATCATCTGCATCTCTCCTGCCAGGAGAGGACGGATACCCCTGATGAATAGGGCTTTGCTCTTTATCTTTAGCTGTCGGTTTATTTTTATTTTGAGAATTCTTATTTGCGCAGAGTGTTTTGGCCACATACTTTTCCATAGTGAAGAATATGATTCAAGCAACCATGTTTAGGAGGGTCGAGGCAGAATACGCTTCATCCAGGCACAAGTTGTGATTGGGGGAGTTGAGGCAGGGGAGCAAGACAGCCCACGTGTAACCGCAGCAAGGGCAGAGCTCAGGCAGTGACCAGTGCGGTACCTGAGAAGCCCTAGATGTGTAGTGTGGACTCTCCTCAGCCAGGCACAAGCAGGGGCCAGCAGGATGCACACGTTGCCACGAGTGCCAGCCAGCCGATGGAGTAAGCCGGCTGTGCAGTGCAGAGATGGCAGGAGTCCGCGTCTCTTCAATGAGGGCAGGGGGGCACAGGGCGCACCAGGTTCCCAAACAGAGGGTCAGGGGGAGACACAGCCGCTGCGGCGGCAGGACGAGTCTCGGCCGTACGCACCTGAGAAAGCGGAGGTGCCAGTCAGCAGTGTGGGGTCCGGCGGGCCGCCGGGGGGCACAGCGGAGTGCTGCAAGCGGTCCGGGATCCCTCAGGCAGCCTAGTCTCGGCCCTGCACGAGGTCCAAGATGGCCACCGTCATTCACTGCACACAGCGTGTGCGGACTCCGGCGGGCCAAACCGGGGGGGGGGGGGGAGCGAGCCGGGACACACACCACTTCGCTCCTTATTATCTCCGGGACCCGCGGGTGTAATTGCGGGGTCTCCGGTCCTGGTTGAGCCGCTGGAATAGGCTAGTTGGTGAGCCTGGAGGGAGAGCTCAGGAGAGAGGCAGCCGGATCGTTCGGCCCGCCCACCGGAAGCCATGAACCACAAATTTATGGTGGTATTCTCACTTGTTATTACAAGATTTATTGGGCCCATACATCGACAATTGATTAACCCAAATCCTGCTCCCGATGCCATGTTTCAAATCCCCAATTCGCTGATTCCGGCTAAAAAATAAAAGGGATTGAAAAGTCAGGGATTTTTAACATGCAGAATTTCCCAGATTGCCAGAGGGCTTGACGATTATCAGTGGTTTTGAGCACCAATTGGCAGACTGGATTAGCGTTGGGCAAGAGCAGCACTGATGTATAGGCATTAGGTTAAAAGAGTCTCTCTTAATTTGCATGACTTCCCGATATGTTTTTTTTTTTATAATAAGTCATCTCTTCCTAAACACCAATAAGATAACAAGATTGCTTCAGTAGAAAAAATATTTTTAAAAGGGATAAACCATGCCTTAGAAATGATTGCCCATTTAAAAGATGTCGGAGTTTGGCCAGCATACCAAATGGCCGCTGAAATGAGACTTTGGGGGACATTTACTAAGCAGTGATAAGAGTGGAGAAGTGAGCCAGTGGAGAAGTTGCTCCATCAACCAATCAGCAGCTCTGTATAATTTCATAGTATGCATGTTACTTCAGTGCTGATTGGTTGTCATGGGCACTTCTCCACTGGCTCACTTCTCCGCTCTTATCACTGCTTAGTAAATGTCCCCCTTAATTACATCCCGGCTGTGAGGAGAGAGAAAAAAGAGAAGCATGGGAAGAGCGAGAGAAGAAGAGGTATGGGGAAAGACAGTGAGGGGCGTGGGGAAAGAGCAGTGTCGGGCTGGGGCATGAAGGGTCCACTGGGGGGCTGCTGTTGTAGGGGCCCATGCTTATGTGAGTGGCCAGCCACCACAGAGGTTTGGCTAACCATTACAAAGTACATGTTCTGTGCCCCTTGGTAAATATATAATAAACCATGTTCTTATGAAGTATAATGTAATATATGAATAATGCATAATTCATGTGCACTAGGGTAGAGACTGGAACCTGATCCCTAGAGGAGGAGGAGGGCCCACAAGTAGTGGGGCCTACCAGTGGTTTCCCCTGTTCCCCTGTGGGCCAGTCCGACTCTGGGATAGAGAGAGAGATTTGGAGGGAGTGGAGAGACGTAGGGATAAGTGAGACATGGGTAGAGAGAGAGGCATGGAGAAAGGGAGAGGCATGTAGAGAGAGAGTAAAGGCATGGGGGAGAGGGGGAAGGCATGGGAGAGAGGGGGAGGCATGTGAGAGAGAAAGGAAGGAAGAGGGTGGAGGAGAGAGGGAGGAGAAAGAGAGAAGGGGATTAGTGGAGAGAGTGAGAGAGAGGGAGAGAACACAACAGTGGTATATTGTGCATGAAAAACTGTGCAGGAGGAGGTAAGCATCTGTCCCGACACAGCAGGATCTACAGAGGCAAAGCACAGGCCAAACCCTTGCAGTTCCGACACATGATACACATGCCGCATCTATAGAAGCCTTTAGATTTAACCCTGGTTTGCATTTTTGGGGCAACAACTACACTACTAACAACATTCTCTTTTAAGTTTTTAGCCTTTCTATATATAAAGCTGGGTCGAATCGATATGTGTGTACTGCAAGGGGAGTGGAAGTAAAATAACAGAATACAAATCCACACAAACTAATATGGTATATCCAATTAAACAATTTTTAATCTGTTCCACCAAAAATTGTGTATATCTATTAGAATGTGAGTGTGGTGCACAGTATGTAGGACGTACAATGAGGGCACTTAAGGTAAGGATGTTAGAACACGTCCGAAATATTAAAAAAGGTCTAGAGACACACAGTGTGTCTCAACACTTTAAGAACTCACACAAATGTAATATCAATCATCTGGTGAGCTTTTGTGCCATTATGAGCATTCTTCCTAATTGGCGTAAAAATGATGAAGAAGAGCGACTAGCGAGGTCAGAAATGAGAAAGATCTATGAATTGAGGACATTGCATCCAAAAGGTCTCAATTTAGATTTCGAGACCAAGTGGTTTCTGTGATCTACCTTAAGTCCAGTCCATTTAGGGGATGAGAGGGTATGGCTAGTTATAGTGGTGAATGTGTATGAAGTGGCCAGTTAGGAATTGAAGATAGTAGTGTTGGGATAGTACATCATATTGGTAGGGGTTATATATGGGAAGGAAAGAGGTTGTGGTATTTAAGAGACCCTTAATAATGCACATTTACTGAAATATATTAGGAATTTAAAAGAACGTTATAACTATGCAGTATTCACTGTGTCAATATGATTGTTATGCGGAGGAATAAAGACACTGATATTTGCTTTTATTCCCCTATGTAAACCTTGTATGGATGGAGGAGAACAGCATTATGCGGCTCAGTGCGGCGGTGTTTAACTTCCGCCTTGCGTTTCAAATACCGGAAGTGAGACGAGTCACGTGACAGACGCTTCCGGCCGCTAGACGCCGGAGACGACGGGGAGAGGAGACATGCGGTCTCCATGAAGACCTACATACACAACTATGAAAGAGGCTCCCAGGCGGAAGTATGTGGAATCACATGACCAATGGACCTCACGAAATTATGGATACCAATACCCTGGATGCGGGAGGTCTACCCATAATAAAGAATTGATCCAAGGATCCATTTTGGACTATATATTTAACTAATTAAATGAAATTATGAGTTTATGTGGAATCTTTTGAGGTATTAAAATAGATTGACAGAATGTGGTGATATGTGTATATGTAAAATCCTTATATTATTTATGTATGAAAATGTGGGGATTATATGTATTTTTAGGAACAGTGGAACCTGATTGGCTAAGGTAGACATGTGACATAGCCAGATAGGTATAAATGGACTAGGGGGGTCACTTCCACTGCATACCCTGAGGAAGGATTTTATCCGAAACGCGTTGGTATTTTAAGGAGGACCCTGGGCCCTACTCTTCCATGGTGGTTGGCAACACTTTGTGGGTAATTTGTTTTTTTCCCTTTCTAAACCCCTTATAGTTGGGAACATTTTGCCTAGTCCATCCTACCGGTTTCATTGGAAGTTGCCCTGCTTTTCTTAATATATTGTACCTCTTGTATTTTGTTTTAATATTGTTTTTAAATCTTTTATTCCCGCATTGTTGTGGGACAATTCTTTTTGGAATAAAATATACTTTTTTCACCACTTGCTTTCATTTGGATCCATTTTTGAGTGGAGGCGACGGGAGTCCAGATATCAACTAGGACTGGAAAAGATACCTTTCCGTGCATATAGGGCTTATCCTAAAGGTAAGCCTGGTGCTAATAGATCGTGGGCTAGAAAGCTGTCGATATATAAAGTGTGAAAGAAACCTTTATGGGAATGCATCTCATTTAGTACAGGTCAGTCACTGGAAGATAGTGACCTTGGAAGTCATCTGTGGAAAATAGTGATATCTGCTAACGAACATGTTATATATTATGTTCTCTGTTTGAGGAACAGGAATACACACGGATTTGGAACTTGTATATGCCTCCTGGACAGTCTTTACCTATTATTGCTGATGAACCCATGCAGGTAAACAAATCTCGTTTAACACCTGAGGAGCGGTCCAGAAGATTAAGGGAAAGACTGTGTCTCTATTGTGCTGCTGCTGGTCATCTAATTGGTTCCTGCCCTGCTCGGTCGGGAGACGCCAGAGGAGGAGTCAAGTTAGAGACCTTGAATAAAGCTCCTTCATTTCAAGATCTTATATTACCTGTCACCTTGGAAAGGTCAGAGGGACTCCAGTCTTTGTCTGCCTTGGTGGATTGTGGTGCTGCTGGGAATTTTATCACGCAAGCTGCAGTGGATAGACTTCATCTCCCAGTGTCTAAGCTGTGTCGTCCAGTTTATCTCACGGCCGTGGACGGAAGCCGTATTCCTGAAGGTTCCATCTTTCAGCAAACCAAGCCAGTAGTTCTGGGAGTGGGCTTCCTGCATTCAGAGCTCATTGAGTTCCTGGTTATACCTAAAGCGGGCTACGAGATTGTACTGGGTATGCCTTGGCTCCAACTGCACAATCCGCAATTTGACTGGTCTACATTACAGTTAACAGCATGGAGTTCCTCCTGTCATCAATCTTGTCTAGCTCAAGTGTTTCCAATAAAGTCTTCAAGTGTAAAGTCTCAGTCTGGCCTTCCGGAGGCCTATCAGGAATTCACTAACGTCTTCAGTGAGAAAGTAGCGCATGTCTTGCCTCCCCATCAAGAGTGGGATTGTCCCATCGATCTGGTTCCAGGGAGTAAGCCGCCTAGAGGGCGTACATACCCTCTTTCAGTCCCAGAAACTCAAGCAATGAGTGAATACATAAAGGAAAGTTTACAGAGAGGTTTCATCCGTCCATCCACTTCCCCAGCTGGTGCTGGATTCTTCTTCGTCTAGAAGAAAGATGGAGGACTTCGCCCCTGTATCGATTATTGGGGTTTAAATGACATCACGATCAAAAATAGCTACCCGTTACCTCTTATCACTGAGCTGTTTGACAGAGTTAGAGGGGCTTCCATCTTCACGAAACTGGATCTTCGCGGGGCTTACAACCTTATCAGGATTCGAAGTAGTGATGAGTGGAAAACCGCCTTCAATACTCGTGACGGCCACTATGAATATCTAGTGATGCCCTTCGGTATAAGTAATGCCCCGGCCGTGTTTCAAAACTTTGTCAACAAAGTGTTTAGAGATCTCCTGTATAAATGTGTGGTAGTTTACCTCGATGACATCTTGATATTCTCCCGTGATTTAGTCTCTCATCGCCAACAGGTGAAGGAGGTTCTGCAACGTCTTCGACGGAATCATCTGTATGGCAAGTTGTCCAAATGCACATTTGAAGCTTCTTCAATATCTTTCTTAGGATACATCATTTCCGGAACAGACCTTCAAATGGATCCAGCTAAACTGGAAGCTATAGAAAACTGGTCTCTTCCAACAACACTCAAGTCAGTTCAACGCTTCATTGGCTTCGCTAATTACTACAGAAAGTTTATTAAAGGCTTTTCCACGCTAATAGCTCCAATTACCTGCCTTACCCGGAAAGGGGAAAATCCTTCCCAATGGTCTGACGACGCACTGTCCGCTTTTCACAAAATAAAACAAGCTTTTATTTCAGCTCCTGTGTTACAGCAGCCGGATGTCAGTAAAGCCTTCATCTTGGAAGTGGACGCTTCAATGGTTGGCGTGGGCGCAGTCCTGTCCCAGGTTGGCAGTGATGGTAAGACTCACCCCTGTGGGTTTTTTTCTCGTAGGTTCTCGTCTGCGGAAATGAACTATACCATCGGCGACCAGGAGTTGTTAGCAATCAAATTGGCCCTTGAAGAATGGAGGTATCTGCTGGAGGGTACGATATTTCCCATTACCATCTACACGGATCACAAGAACCTTCTCTACTTGAAAGCCGCGCAGTGTCTGAATCCTCGGCAAGCAAGGTGGTCTCTATTCTTTTCTCGCTTTGATTTTAAGTTGATGTTTAGACCGGGCTCACAAAATGTCAAAGCGGATGCTTTGTCTCGCTCCATGAGCTCAACCGAGGAATCCGCAGAACAGGCTGCTCGACCAGTATTAAACCCGGTGGTTTTCGCAGCTACAGGGATGTCGCAAGTCCCGCCTCCAGGCAAGATGTTTGTCTCTCCGGAGCTTCGTCCAAACCTTCTGTCTTGGGCTCATACGTCCAAGTTTACTGGTCACCCTGGGGTTCTAAAGACTTTTAAGTTTCTGTCTCAAACATATTGGTGGCCCCGTATGAAGGTAGATATTCAAGAGTTCATAGCTTCATGTCCCAAATGTGCTCAGCATAAAAATTCTCGTCAGGCTCCCGCAGGCCAATTGATACCCAATTCCATTCCTAGGCGCCCCTGGTCCCATTTGTCGATGGATTTTATTTCTGATCTCCCTCCATCCAAGGGGTATGACACCATCTGGGTAGTAGTCGATAGGTTTTCAAAAATGGCACACTTCATTCCACTCATGGGATTACCCTCTGCTTCAAAGTTGGCTCAGTTGTTTCTTCGTGAAATATTCAGGTTACATGGACTTCCAACAGAAATCATATCTGACCGAGGAGTTTAATTTATGGCCAAGTTTTGGAGGGCTCTGTGTTCAGCGCTACAGGTATAACTGAAGTTCTCTACGGCCTATCATCCTCAAACAAATGGGCAGACAGAGAGGGTAAATCAAGAACTTGAGACCTATTTGAGACTGTATATCTCTTCTTCACAGGATGACTGGGTAGAATTGTTGCCATGGGCGGAGTTTGCTCATAATTTCCGTTATCATACTTCCACTGATACAACTCCTTTTTTCACAGTTTATGGTCAGCATCCTAGAGTACCGGATTTCCAAGAATTACCTGCCATAGATGTGCCTGCGGCTGCTTCTGCTCTTCAGCGGTTCGCTCAAATTTGGAAAGAGATCCATTAATCTCTTAAAGTTTCTCAATGGTATAAAATGTTCGCTGATCGGAAGAGGCGAGCAGTTCCTAGTTTGAAACCGGGCGATAAGGTCTGGTTATCTACCCATAATCTCCGACTCAGAGTCCCCTCAATGAAGTTTGCTCCACGGTTTATTGGACCTTTTCCAGTAGAAAGTGTTATTAATCCGGTGGTTTATAAGTTAAAACTGCCTGCTTTTTTTATAGTACCCAACTCATTCCATATTTCTCTCCTCAGACCACTAATTCTCAAGCGTTTCCAGAGAACACTTCCAGCAGCTCCAAAGGTAAAAACTCATCGGGGCGTGGAATACGAGGTGGAAAAGATCTTAGACTCTCGACATCATTATGGTCATCTGCAATATCTCATTGACTGGTCTGGATATGGTCCTGAAGAGAGAAGTTGGGTCAACGCCACGGATGTACATGCTCCACGTCTGATTCAAGCCTTCCACAGACTCTTCCCTGCCAAGCCTCATGAGTGTTCGGTGCCCACCCATAAAGGAGGGGGTACTGTCAGGAATCGGCGCTCTGCTACGTCTCACTTACCAGCGCGCTGGTGTGCGGGCCTCCGGAGGTCATGGCCCCAGTTGCGGCTGCATGGGTGTAGTAACCGTGAGCGTTCTCTTCCGCATTGCTGAGTACTCCTGAAGTCTGGTCCTGTGCGGGTTTTGCTGCGTGCTGATGTCCAGCCTGTGTGGATGTTACCATGACACCTGCACGCAGCTGATTCTGGTGTTCAATCCAGCACTGTATCTCCGCCTGCAGTTTGTGTCCAATCACTGCTGAGCAGGAGGTATAACTTCCAGCTTGTGGCTCACTCACATTGCCTTGGACAACAAGTCACATACCTTGTGCCTAAGTTCTCCTGGTTCCTGTGTTCCTGTTTCCAGCGATCCCCGTGGTTACTTCCATTTGTTCCAGTCTTCATCCTCACAGTTCTCCTGTAAAACTCCGGACTCCAATTACATCCAGCCACAATCCACCAGCAGCAGAGATTCTCCTCAGGTGTTCGTATTACCATCTTACCTGTGCACTTGCTATTAGTATTCCATCTGTGCATCTCAGCAGTATTACAACTAGTTGCTTAGAGACTGTTCCCTGCTTGTGCCTAGCAAGGCTATGTGGACTTGTGTGCTTCACAGAGACTGTGTGTTTCTTAGACATATCGGAGTTCTGTTTCCCAAGCTACCATTTCTCGTTATACCAGGACTGTGTGCTATCAAGTGCTATTGGACTTTAGTTCATATCATCTATCTTCAGTATTTGTTGTTTCATATTTCCTTTGCAAAAGACCTTGGTTATTCAAATGCAGTTATCAATCATTGTCATTCCATTACCGGTTTCCTGTTCATTCTGTGTTATCCCATTTGCTCAGTTATAATAAAACATCAGCGCCCATGCGCAGGACTTTCATATTGCCTCCACGTTTTATCCATCATACCAACACTGACCCACTAGCGCCCCCGCCGGGGACAGACAAACCCAGAGACGTGACAGTGACTCTGTGACTCATTTCCTAACGCTGGGCGGAGTCACAACACTAGGTGGAGTCAAAGTCATAGAGTCACAGATCTGCTCAAATATATAAGAGATGTATGGCTGGTGACAGGTGCACTGATGGTTATAAGGAGAGTCCTCACCAGCACAGAGAGCTGCGTGTTAGAGGGATTGGCCTCTCCCTGCCCCATGCTGGAGGAAGGATCACTAGCCTTATCTGACCAGAGCTGGCCCCTCCTGCAGGATGTCCCGGGCACGGGGATCAGGAGCGTGGGCTGCCCAGGGGCGGGCGGTGCAGGAAATGGGCCAGGTGAGTGCTGGACTCCGGCCGCCTTCCCGCAGGCCTGGGGACTTCTCGGGCACCCAGCACTGGTCTCTCCTCCCCAAGATAGTGGTCTCTCAGCAGCCTGGAGGCCGGGCAGCATCTTCGGCCATGGAGGGGGGAGCGGCCCAGCAGCAGCGCCAGCAGCACTGACATAGCCTGCCCTGTCTGTCATCACCAGGTGCATGTATATAATTAATGTACATGTGTGTGTGTGTGTATATGTATGTGTGTATATATATGTGTGTACACCCGCCCCTCTCCCACCTGCGGCACCCCCGCACCTGCCTCTCCCCCACCTGCGGCACCCCTGCACCTGCCTCTCTCCCCCACCCGCGACACGGAGAGGCACCTCCACCTCACTGCACCCACCCCCTTTCCAAGCCTCCCCACACTCACCTTCTGTGAGTATATGTGCTACCACATCGCACGCCCTTTGTCCGTGCAATATTTTACCACTCACAAAATTATGATTGGAGGTAACACTCCATTTAATAAAAATATTGCATGCCCCAAGAGCGTGCAAGGGTTAAGGGGGCATAGCCCCTTGCAACAGTGTGAAGCGCACCTGTAGGGTGCGATGAATCACCTAGTATATATATATATATATATATATAGTACTCACCAGCATGTGTACACATAAGCCCACTATTGGAGCCATCAGATGACTTCTTACGCCATCACTGGGATGGCCATCTGGCCATCAACCCTCTGCATCCATTGCCAGAACAACAACCTCCGCCCAACTACGCCAGTACATCATTATGTCACACGGAACCGGCACTCTCCCCCCGTGAATCAGCTGCTCCGGTGCCCTCTGGATCCAAATAAATAATTTTCCATACAACACACAACGGCACTCGGAGTCTTATATTTGACTTAGTGTATTCACATCTATACCCAACATTTTGGGTCTGGATCGCCCCTTTGTCAAGGGGATTCACCTTGATAAAGGGGCGATCCACTTCCGAAACGTTGGGTATAGATGTGAATACACTAAGTTAAATTTAAGACTCTGAGTGCTGCTGTGTGTTTGTATGGGAAAAAAAACAAATAAATAAATAAATAAAAAATAATAACATATATACTGTATACTAGCTAGAGTACTTGGCGTTGCCTGGGATTTTAAGAAGGTCTGTTTCCAAAAATAAATTTCAATATTAAAGACACAGTATAAATAACATTGTAGATAGCTGAATACCCGTGCTTTGCTACGGGATGAGGATGGTAAATTAGAATGATAGTTGTTTGTCAATTTACGTTGGTTGGAGATCTAGTATATAAGCATATCTTGCTTCCCTGATGCACTTTATGTAGTGGCCGGACCCCTTTCTGGTCCTGCTCTTCCCACTATACAACTCTCAGTCTGTGGCTTCCTGCTGCCTCCATTCCCCTCCTCACATCATGTCAGTGCCCCTGTGAAATTATCGATTTTTTTACAGTTTCTTATATAGCGCAGCACATTATGTATCTCCTGATATACTCTGTGCTGCTGGGAGACCGTGCTACTTCCACTATATAACTCTCAGTGTGTGGGTTTGTGCTACCTGCATTCCCCTCCTCACATCATGTCACTGGTCCTATCACATGCAGCCCTGTCATCACTGATCATATCATGCATGTCCTGATATAGTGTGTGCTAATGTCCCACCCCTAGGGGTGCTAGGGGTGTCCCCCACTGTGTTTGTTTCCAGACTGAAAGTCATCTGTGTACCAAGTTTGTTGTAAATTG
This sequence comes from Pseudophryne corroboree, assembly GCF_028390025.1. NCBI lineage: Eukaryota > Metazoa > Chordata > Amphibia > Anura > Myobatrachidae > Pseudophryne > Pseudophryne corroboree. Next base: position 673,849,030 of record NC_086446.1, read on the forward strand.
CTGCAGGCATTCCAAAGTTATGCTGTCTGCTGAAATACTCAGTGCTGCAGCCTCTCCCCTAGGGGTGCTAGGGGTGTCTTTCCCCCACAGTGTTTGCTTCTAGATTGCAAGGCATATGTGTACCAATTTTTGAGAACATTACTCCAGTAATTCCGTAATTTTGCTGTCTCCTGATATACTTTGTGCTACTGTCTCCCCCCTAGGGGTGCTAGGGATTTCTAATTGTTTTAGTTGCCTCCGCCATGTTTTAATACGCTCGCATGTAAAATTTCACGATCTTCGCTTGTAAACTGTGGATTTGTATAGAAATACAGACAAAAGGACACATTTTTGCTTTTATGTAGTAGATATCTATCTATCTATCTATCTATCTATCTATATATATATATATATATATATATATACTGCTCAAAAAAAGGAAGGGAACGCTAAAATAACACATCCTAGATCTGAATGAATGAAATATTCTTATTAAATACTTTGTTCTTTACATAGTTGAATGTGCTGACAACAAAATCACACAAAAATTATCAATGGAAATCAAATTTATTAACCCTGGAGGTCTGGATTTGGAGTCACACTCAAAATTAAAGTGGAAAAACACACTACAGGCTGATCCAACTTTGATGTAATGTCCTTAAAAAAAGTCAAAATGAGGCTCAGTAGTGTGTGTGGCCTCCACGTGCCTGTATGACCTCCCTACAATGTCTGGGCATGCTCCTGATGAGGTGGCGGATGGTCTCCTGAGGGATCTCCTCCCAGACCTGGACTAAAGCATCCGCCAACTCCTGGACAGTCTGTGGTGGATGGAGCAAGACATGATGTCCCAGATGTGCTCAATTGGATTCAGGTCTGGGGAACAGGCAGGCCAGTCCATAGCATCAATGCCTTCGTCTTGCAGCAACTGCTGACACACTCCAGCCACATGAGGTCTAGCATTGTCTTGCATTAGGAGGAACCAGCATATGGTCTCACAAGGGGTCTGAGGATCTCATCTCGGTACCTAATGGCAGTCAGGCTACCTCTGGCGAGCACATGGAGGGCTGTGCGGCCCCCCATAGAAATGCTACCCCACACCATTACTGACCCACTGCCAAACCGGTCATGCTGGAGGATGTTGCAGGCAGCAGAACATTCTCCTTGGCGTCTCCAGACTCTGTCACGTCTGTCAATGTGCTCAGTGAGAACCTGCTTTCATCTGTGAAGCGCACAGGGCGCCAGTGGCGAATTTGCCAATCTTGGTGTTCTCTGGCAAATGCCAAACGTCCTGCATGGTGTTGGGCTGTAAGCACAACCCCCACCTGTGGACGTCGGGCCCTCATACCACCCTCATGGAGTCTGTTTCTGATCATTTGAGTAGACACATGCACATTTGTGGCTTGCTGGAGGTCATTTTGCAGGGCTCTGGCAGTGCTCCTCCTGTTCCTCCTTGCACAAAGGCGGAGGTAGCGGTCCTGCTGCTGGGTTGTTGCCCTCCTACGGCCTCCTCCACGTCTCCTGATGTTCTGGCCTGTCTCCTGGTAGCGCCTCCATGCTCTGGACACTACGCTGACAGACACAGCAAACCTTCTTGCCACAGCTCGCATTGATATGCCATCCTGGATGAGCTGCACTACCTGAGCCACTTGTGTGGGTTGTAGACTCCGTCTCATGCTACCACTAGAGTGAAAGCACCACCAGCTTTCAAAAGTGACCAAAACATCAGCCAGAAAGCATAGGAGCTGAGAAGTGGTCTGTGGTCACCACCTGCAGAACAACTCCTTTATTGGGGTTGTCTTGCTAATTGCCTATAATTTCCACCTGTTGTCTATTCCAATTGCACAACAGCATGTGAAATTGATTGTCGATCAGTGTTGCTTCCTAAGTGGACAGTTTGATTTCTCAGAAGTGTGATTGACTTGGAGCTACATTGTGTTGTTTAAGTGTTCCCTTTATTTTTTTGAGCAGTGTATATATATATATATATATATATATATATATGTATTCCAATGGATTGGCACTCACCCTTCGTAGTTACAGGCGCCCCGGTGCCTTCTGGGAAATGTAGTACACAAAGCGTCTCCAAGCATGCAGCGGCACTCAGGGAATGATGCAAGCAATTATAAGGCAAAAGGTGTTTATTCCATAGTGAAGAAAATGGTCCAACGTTTCGGGGTGCAACCACCCCTTTGTCAAGGTGAACAACAGAAGTGAAAACATAATACAAAGTGGTTACCTTTATACGTGAGGAGAGTGAGGAGGTCCCGCCAGCGGGAGGTGCAGCAACGCTTCCGGGGACAGGATTACTATTCCTTCCCTGCTTGTGTGCGTAAGAGCGTGGTGCGTCAGCTCCGGTCACGTGGTCCGGCATCGCGTCCCTTGGCGTCCTGGTTCCCATAGTGACTATCCGTGTTGCTGTTGTACCTTAACAGCCTGCACGGAGAACAAGGGAACTCACAGGGTGTCATGGCGCGGTGGACACGGTCCGTGCTAAAAAGTGAACGTGTGCCAGTGAAAAAATTAATGTGTCATCAGCAGAAAAAAACTGCATGAAAATACATAGACTATACATCTATATGTTAAAGCAACTATAGCATTCAATTATAGATCACATTTATCATAATCACATGCTTGTATTTAAAATAGTATAAATCATATTCTGCACTATAACTTATGTTACACACCTGGGGCTAAAGTGCACCCCGTCCAGTGTCTGTCCCATGTGGACAGAACACGGAGGGGCGCATCCCGGGCGCCGGTGTGAACAGGGGTTTTTTTTGTACTGAAATCGTGCCTATATCCTGGTGTTATGAATCTCTGACTGAAAAACTGACATTATTAAATATCAAAATACATTCCACGGCATTTTGTCATTAAGTCCTTTGGGTTTGATGGTTGCCAGTTTGTAGATCCATCTTGCCTCTAGCCTCAGCAAATCACCTGCTCTGTCTCCACCCCTCAGTTTTTTTGGGCATTGATCGATGATCTGAAATCTCAGATCATTCATAGAATGACCACAGTCGGCATAATGTCGGGCTACCGGCTGTTCTGATGGTTTGCCTGATAGTGCAATCTTGACAGCAGATCTATGTAGTGCAAGACGATCCCGGGCATTACGGATGGTCTTGCCCACATATTGCAGCCCACAGGGGCAGGTGATTAAATACACTATGAAAGTGCTAGTGCAGGTAAGTATATGCCTAATGTCATATGTTTTTCCTGTGCTACAGGATATAAAAGTAGAACCAGGATTCATAAATTTACAAGTCTCACACCCTAGACATTTGTAACATCCAGAGGATCTGGAGAGGAACGTGGTTGGTTCCGGTTTGTCGAAACCTGTGATGTCCGAATGCACAACCCAATCTTTAATGCTCTTTCCCCTGGTATGACAAACCATGGGTTTCTTCCTATGCAGCGATGGTAATGACTTGTCAGTTGTAATAATGGGCCATAGTGCTTGTAAGGCCCTGGGCACTACCGGACTGGCTGTGTTATATTTCGTGACGAATGGTAAGATGTGAGTGTCTTTTTTAGTTTTTTGACATAGCAGATCTTCCCTGCACATGCCTGCTACTTCATGTTGGATGGTCTGTAATGTTTTGATGTTGTATCCCCTTTCACTGAATCGATCCTTTACTACAGTCAAGGCCCCCTCTACTTCAGAAGGGTTGCTAGTGATCCTTGCCGCCCTAATGAATTGTGATTTTGGCAATCCTTTCTTCAATGCCACAGGGTGGTGGCTGTTGTGTCTAAGCAGTGTATTTTTATCTGTTGGTTTGTAGAAAACTGCCGTCGATACTTTGTTATTATTAATGGAAACCATCACGTCTAAATAATTTAATGAGGACGAACTCCATGATGCTGTAACCTTAATGGTGGAGATTCTGTTGTTTATGAGGGCGATGAGTGCTTCAAATTTCTCCTGGCCGCCAGTCCATAAAATGAATATGTCATCTATATACCGAGCGTAATATAAAATATGTTGTGATATAGTGACATCATTAAAAAACATGTTCTGCTCTTCCTGAAGCATGAAGGTGTTGGCAAAGGATGGCGACACATTGCTCCCCATAGCACAACCGCTTACTTGGCAGTAAAATTTTCCATCAAATAAAAAGTAATTTCTTATGAGGGTCAGTTCTAGCAGCTTAAGAAACAACTCTGTATCAATGGACTCCATGTTGACACAAGTTAGAAAATCCCTCATGGCTTCAAGTCCCGCCCCTTGCGGTATGCTAGTGTATAAACTGCAGATGTCAATGGTGCAGATTAAAGTGCCAGAGGGAATGTTCGGTAATGACCTGAGTTGATTCAGGAACATGGTTGTGTCCTTGAGGCATCTGGGTTGTTTACAGATGAGCGGCTGCAATACACTGTCTAGAAATAATGAAATAGGTTGATAAAGTGACTTGTGCGCAGAGATGATCGGTCTCCCAGGGGGTTTGTCCACATCTTTGTGTATTTTAGGCACTATGAATAAAACTGGTACCACAGGGAATTCCTGTTTGAGGGCCGAACATAATTTCTTAGAAATTTTTCCGGCACCTGTGGCCGTATCTAAGATGTTGTCAATTTCTTGTTTATATTCCATGGTGGGATCATGGGATAACTCTCGATACACTTGGTGATCCCCCAGTTGCCTGTAAATTTCGGCTCTATAGTCAGACAGGTTCATAATAACAATTCCGCCCCCTTTGTCGGCAGGGCGGATTACTATGTCCCTGTATGTGGCCAGTTGTTTAAGTGCTCTATGTTCAGATTTGGACAGGTTATAATGTGTCTTCGTTGAAGCAGAAGTATATCTGGAAACCGAATCATCTACCAACCTTGTAAAAGATTTAATTGACGCATTCGTGGAGACAGGGTCAAACTGAGATTTGCGAGTGGAATTAATATAATTTGGATGGGGATCAAGACTGGCATTCATGGGGTGTTGTTGAAAGAACTCCTGTAAGCGAAGCTTACGTGCAAATTTATGGAGTTCAATTTGCCAGTTTAAACCATCGAATCTATTGGTTGGTATAAATGATAGACCATTACTGAGCACTTTAATCTCTACTTTGCTCAATTGACGGTCGGACAAGTTATATATTAGGTTCTCTTTCTGGTTGTCGTTGCGCTTTTGGAGCCTTGTGTTTTGCTGGCCCCTGCGGGTGGGTGTCCTCTTGCTCTTGTACCAGCCGGTGTGGCTGGAGTTGTCCCTAAAGGGACACTAGGTGATTCAGATGGCCCCTCTGCGTCGCATATAGCGAATTCGCTGTCGCTGTTGGATGTTGCCAAGTCGGTGTGGCGATCTTCACGGCGCTTCCGCCAACTGTGTTTGGATCTGTTGTTATAAGGCCTGTGGTTACCGGGCTCGCCCCCTGAGAGCCATCGGTATACTCTGTTGGTCTGTGGTACCAGTTTTATTCATAGTGCCTAAAATACACAAAGATGTGGACAAACCCCCTGGGAGACCGATCATCCCTGCGCACAAGTCACTTTATCAACCTATTTCATTATTTCTAGACAGTGTATTGCAGCCGCTCATCTGTAAACAACCCAGATGCCTCAAGGACACAACCATGTTCCTGAATCAACTCAGGTCATTACCGAACATTCCCTCTGGCACTTTAATCTGCACCATTGACATCTGCAGTTTATACACTAGCATACCGCAAGGGGCGGGACTTGAAGCCATGAGGGATTTTCTAACTTGTGTCAACATGGAGTCCATTGATACAGAGTTGTTTCTTAAGCTGCTAGAACTGACCCTCATAAGAAATTACTTTTTATTTGATGGAAAATTTTACTGCCAAGTAAGCGGTTGTGCTATGGGGAGCAATGTGTCGCCATCCTTTGCCAACACCTTCATGCTTCAGGAAGAGCAGAACATGTTTTTTAATGATGTCACTATATCACAACATATTTTATATTACGCTCGGTATATAGATGACATATTCATTTTATGGACTGGCGGCCAGGAGAAATTTGAAGCACTCATCGCCCTCATAAACAACAGAATCTCCACCATTAAGGTTACAGCATCATGGAGTTCGTCCTCATTAAATTATTTAGACGTGATGGTTTCCATTAATAATAACAAAGTATCGACGGCAGTTTTCTACAAACCAACAGATAAAAATACACTGCTTAGACACAACAGCCACCACCCTGTGGCATTGAAGAAAGGATTGCCAAAATCACAATTCATTAGGGCGGCAAGGATCACTAGCAACCCTTCTGAAGTAGAGGGGGCCTTGACTGTAGTAAAGGATCGATTCAGTGAAAGGGGATACAACATCAAAACATTACAGACCATCCAACATGAAGTAGCAGGCATGTGCAGGGAAGATCTGCTATGTCAAAAAACTAAAAAAGACACTCACATCTTACCATTCGTCACGAAATATAACACAGCCAGTCCGGTAGTGCCCAGGGCCTTACAAGCACTATGGCCCATTATTACAACTGACAAGTCATTACCATCGCTGCATAGGAAGAAACCCATGGTTTGTCATACCAGGGGAAAGAGCATTAAAGATTGGGTTGTGCATTCGGACATCACAGGTTTCGACAAACCGGAACCAACCACGTTCCTCTCCAGATCCTCTGGATGTTACAAATGTCTAGGGTGTGAGACTTGTAAATTTATGAATCCTGGTTCTACTTTTATATCCTGTAGCACAGGAAAAACATATGACATTAGGCATATACTTACCTGCACTAGCAATTTCATAGTGTATTTAATCACCTGCCCCTGTGGGCTGCAATATGTGGGCAAGACCATCCGTAATGCCCGGGATCGTCTTGCACTACATAGATCTGCTGTCAAGATTGCACTATCAGGCAAACCATCAGAACAGCCGGTAGCCCGACATTATGCCGACTGTGGTCATTCTATGAATGATCTGAGATTTCAGATCATCGATCAATGCCCAAAAAAACTGAGGGGTGGAGACAGAGCAGGTGATTTGCTGAGGCTAGAGGCAAGATGGATCTACAAACTGGCAACCATCAAACCCAAAGGACTTAATGACAAAATGCCGTGGAATGTATTTTGATATTTAATAATGTCAGTTTTTCAGTCAGAGATTCATAACACCAGGATATAGGCACGATTTCAGTACAAAAAAAACCCCTGTTCACACCGGCGCCCGGGATGCGCCCCTCCGTGTTCTGTCCACATGGGACAGACACTGGACGGGGTGCACTTTAGCCCCAGGTGTGTAACATAAGTTATAGTGCAGAATATGATTTATACTATTTTAAATACAAGCATGTGATTATGATAAATGTGATCTATAATTGAATGCTATAGTTGCTTTAACATATAGATGTATATTCTATGTATTTTCATGCAGTTTTTTTCTGCTGATGACACATTAATTTTTTCACTGGCACACGTTCACTTTTTAGCACGGACCGTGTCCACCGCGCCATGACACCCTGTGAGTTCCCTTGTTCTCCGTGCAGGCTGTTAAGGTACAACAGCAACACGGATAGTCACTATGGGAACCAGGACGCCAAGGGACGCGATGCCGGACCACGTGACCGGAGCTGACGCACCACGCTCTTACGCACACAAGCAGGGAAGGAATAGTAATCCTGTCCCCGGAAGCGTTGCTGCACCTCCCGCTGGCGGGACCTCCTCACTCTCCTCACGTATAAAGGTAACCACTTTGTATTATGTTTTCACTTCTGTTGTTCACCTTGACAAAGGGGTGGTTGCACCCCGAAACGTTGGACCATTTTCTTCACTATGGAATAAACACCTTTTGCCTTATAATTGCTTGCATCATTCCCTGAGTGCCGCTGCATGCTTGGAGACGCTTTGTATATATATATATATATATATATATATATATATATAAAAACACAGATTCCCAAGTGCGCTAATAATGAAGTGTGATTACACTTCATTATTAGCGATTGTGTAATCACACTTCATTATTAGCGATTGTGTAATCACACTTCATTATTAGCGCACTTGGGAATCTGTGTTTTTCTCAGTATGTTTTTGAGGTCTCCCAACAAAGATCTCTCCCAGTGTGTCGCTCCTGAGTTGGCGCAAGATAAGGATACTTTTGTGTTTATATATATATATATATATATATATATATATATATATATATATATAATATCTACACCATGATGTGTTGGTGTACTTGGCTTGTTATGGCCTCTACAGCTGTTATGACACAAGTCCCAGCACATTTTTAGCTGACAAGATGTGCTGGGACTTGTAGTCCCATTACATCTGGTCAGCAATCAAATTACTCTTAGAGACCCTAGACTGTTTACCTCTTCTTAAACAGCTCAAGTACCAGAGCTGTTCCCAACTGCATAGGACCGATCTGTCAGTGGATGGTGACCAGCCTGAATGATCAACGCTGCAGGCGCAGCCTCCTCTCAGTCTCGGCTGCGTTTCAAATGGGGGAGGACCAGGCAGTGGTACTACAGACAGACCAAATGGGCTGCTGGGAAGGTAGGGTAGGGGAGGAGCACCCTCTCTCCCTATACACTGCTTTGAATGATCTGCTTCAGCTGCGCTGTGTGCAATCCGGGGAGGAAGGTGGAAGGTGATCATCACATGCAGGCTGGGGTGGTCCTGTCACTGTGCACATGGGTGGGCCCCCTTCTCTGTCAGGGCAGGATGACGTCACTCTTTGATGGCGGCTCTGAGCGGGACACAGGTGTAAAGTGTGCGGCTGGCGCAGTGGTACCCGAGCGTACCCGGCCGCATACTTTCACCACTGGGCGGCTATAGTTTCTACATTACAATGTGCACCCATTTGCACAGCTATGAAACTACTGCTTTCTTCGGGACAACCTCAGCGGCCTGCCCCTACATGTCCCCCGCCCATAGGCAGCTGCCTGAAGCTGCCTAGTGGAAGCGCCGGCCCTGATCCAGCACTGCTTCTGTGTCCATCCATCAAGGGGCTGCTCCCTCCATTAAGGGGTGCCCTGTCCGTCCATCCTGGGGCTCTGTCCTAAAAAAATATATATTTAATTCTATTTTGTGCTGTACCCCAGTATACATCCAGAGGCTGTTGCTGTGTCAGTCCATCAAGGGGCTGCTCCGTCCATTAAGGGGTGCTCTGTCCGTCCATCCAGGGGCTCTGCCCCAGTGTAGAATTAAAATAATAAAAGCTTAAAACAAAAGCCTAAAACTATAATTATTAAAAAATATATTTTTTTTTTGTTTGTGCTGTACTCCAGTGTACTATACAATTTTTATTTTATTTTCATAAGCACTTTGACATTGCCAGTCAGACCGCAGTATATTATTTCCTACTCATAAACGCATTGTGTGACGCTGTTGGTGTAATCAACCGCAGTGTGTAATTACTATATTTATTTCTGATTAATTTGTGCGACATTATAACAGCCGGTGTGTGATATAAAAAATACTTCTACATATTTTTTACTCATTTGTGCGACACTGTAACCGCAGTGTGTGGCATAAAAAATAATATATATATTTTGATTTAAATTAATATGTTGTGCTGTGTTATCCCAGTATACTGTTCATCCAGGGACTGCAGCTGCTCCGTCCATTTAGGGGTGTTCTGTCAGCCCACCCAAAATAAAAGACATATTTTTTTTATATTTTGTTCTGTATACTCCCAGAATACATCCAGGTGTGCTCTGTCCATTTCAGGGTGTGGTGTCTGTAGCTCATATTCTTATGTTATAACTTATTGTCCTATTTTCATAATTCTTCTTATCACCAGATTGTGATTAATTCAAATTAATATTATTAATAATAATTATAAATTAGCTAAATTTAAATTAAATGAATAGAAATAAACTCTCCACACTTATATACTGAACTTTCTGCATATCGAAGATATATTTTAGGAAATGAAGAATTTGATCCTAAATAAATTAAATTAAATAAATTAAAATAAATTAAATAAATTAAATCTATAATATTGTCTATTTTTATTCTTCTTTGCCTTAATCATCTTTTTGTGAACTTAAGTCTTGAGCCTTGCCTAATGCATATTTTTTTTTTAAATACATTCTTTTTTTTATATTTTGTCTTCCCAGTATATACATCCAAGGGCTGCTGCTGCTCTGTCCAGCTACCTCAGAGCAACCTTTTGGCCTAAACTGGATGCAAACAATATTGTGAGCTGTAAGGTGTTCAGAATAGTCTGGAAATGAGTTGAAATTAATGTTATTGAGGTTAATAATACTGTAGGAACAAAAACACCCCCAAATTCTGTTATTTTAGTTGTTTTCATGATTTTTTCCAAAAAATACAGATCCAAAACCAATACAGATCCAAAACACGAAGGAGATACAGATCCAAAACTAAAACACAAAACCCGAAAAATGGCCCGACGCACACCCCTAAGTTTTTGACTTTGCAACCCCCATGCCCCCCCTTCCTCACAAACATTGCAGTATAAGATGGAAAAAAAGGAAGAAATGTCTACAGGATCTATAGAGGGGTGTAGATCATGGGAAATCACCACTGTACAAGCATATGTTCATTACCGAAGCACCAGGTGTAGTATGAAAAGTTAACATTTAGGGGTATATTTACTATTTACTAATGTTTGAGTTTGAATTAGATTATAAGGTCAATTTAAATTGACTGAAATTGAATCAAATCTACATTCTTTTTCACTGGCCAAATCATTAATTTACTAATAATCGAATTTGGCCCAGGAGGGATAATGTTATGAGGTTGTTTTTCAGGCTTTGAGCTAGGCCCCTTATCTCCAATGAAGGGCATTCTTAATGCTTCAGCATATTAAGACATTTTGAACAATACTATGCTTCCAACTTTGTGGCAACAGTTTGGGGAAGGCCGTTTTCTATTCCAACATGACTGTGCCCCAGTGCACAAAGCAAGGACTTTAAAGACATGGTTTGATGAGTTTGGTGTGGAAGAGCTTGAGTAGCCCGCACAGAACCCTGACATCAACCACATCAAGTACCTTTCGAATGAACTGGAATGGAGATTCAGGCCTACTCATCTAAGATCAGTGCCTGACCTCATAATTGCTCTACAGAATGAACGGGTACAAATTCCTAGAGAAACACTCCCCAATCTTATCGAAAGCCTTCCAAGAAGAGTGGAAGCTGTTATAGCTGCAAAAGGGGTACCAATTCTATATTAAAGTACTTGTATTTGAATACAAAGTTATTACAGTCCCAGTGGGTGTAATGGTCAGGCGTCCGAATGCGTTTGTGCATATAGTGTATGTTCAGTTACATTTGAATAAAGGATCTCTCTCTTCCCTAATTTACATCAAATGCTGATAGAAAGTATCATGGTGTAGGTTGTTTTTTGAATACTTTGGTGAGCGTTCAACCCACCACATTTCCAGTCCTACCAACATGACCCATTCCCAGGAGGGACAAAATGCTCTGTTCCTGTACTTCCCTCTAAATTTATGATTGCCATCACCTGTGTTTAACTAGTTAATAGATAAAAAAAGGTGTTTCCTCATAGCTGATGGCAATCATAAATTAAGAGGGAAGTCCAGACCAGAACATTTTGTCCCTCCTGGGAATGGGTCATGTTGGTAGGTATGCATTTCTGTGTCTAATAAACACTTATCTCAGAAGTGGACACCTGCAGCTGTGGTATCACAGACATGGAAGGAGTAGCTCCCCAGTTTGTAGTGACCCCCAGGTCCATCATAGCTATCAGACACCCACACAGACTACCATATTGAAGATACTTCTATAGTGGTGATACAATTACTATGCAATTCTCCCCCTGTAAACGACTCTCTTGCCATTCCATTGTTTCTTGAGTAGTTTCTTGGACAGAGGTCACGATCTACAGACTAGTGCTGTGTTTCATAATTGATTACTCTGGCAATTTTATTCATGCTTTATACTTTAATATGCGTTACAAATGATTTTTTTGTTGATTGATGTTTATAAGCAATACATGTTGTTACATTACATGTTGTATCCATTTGAGACTAGTACATTCATCTATATTTCTGGAGCCAGTTACATCTTTCCTACATAATATACAGTAGTTGTTATGTTCCTTCTCGTGTATGGGCTTACACTAAGTTCTACATAAAATAATTTGTGAACAAAAGTTGATATCCATATGTTTCAAAAAACATATAAAATATATAATGTAAACCAACTAGACTCGTGCATAAGGTGTGTTTTCCCTTTAAGTGACAACATCTAAAATAATTTATTCAAGTATTGCAAATATAACCAAAAACACGGAACGATTATAAGCCTAGTTTTAATGAAGCGTAAATGTCTGTTTGTAATGCTAGTATATCATTTAAAATGCTTACATTGCTCTGGTATTGTGTTAACATAACGTACAGATTTATACATTAATTTAATTAACATACTTATCACTAATTATAAAAATTACACACAATTCTGTTTTAATTACAAAATTATGAAGAACATGAGATATAACGATGTGTCAACAATATTTCACACTCACAATGTTAAAAAAGTAGCAATCCTCCATAATTATCAGACATGTCTAAGTAAGTTGAAATAAAGCCAGACCCAACAAAGGAGGAAAACAGGCATACTTTATCAACACTGTGAAAATGTAAAACTGTCCTGCAGGTGGAGTACAGTTTATTGCAGTGTATAGTGCGTTATGGCAAACACTTTGCTAAGAACCCATACCATCATTTGACAGACGTCCTGATAACTTAGTCATAAATAATTCAGAATATTTAATTTATTTGCAATTGGGCCCGATACTGATTTGGACTCTGCCACGTCCTTAGATATAACAAATTTTTGGAAGATATACCATCCTAGGCGCTGAAATAAAATAATAAACAAACAATATAGTGTAGTCACTTATTCAAAAGACTTCAGTGTTGTTCCATCTGTTGATAATTCGCTTGATTTCAACGATGCAGTGCATGCAAATAAAGAAAAAATGTATATAGTGTAATACAGTTTTAAGTGAACAATAATTTATTCATGAATTACATATAATGTAACTCTATAAGTGATAATAAATCCAATTTTAAACAAGGCATACCCCACTCACTATGTGAATGAAGCAAATTAAGCACATCAAGGTATCTTTAATCAATGAAGCATGGCGTACCCAACTCACAATGTCACAAATGGTTTGAAGCTCATCAAGGTATCTTTCTTGTGGAATTTGGACCTTATCCTTCGACCCAAGTTGCTTTAGTCCACGTGTACCTAAAACAAACATAAACAAATTCTCCAATGTGTAGTAGAGCTGGCAAAACCATGTGGGATATACAACAACTATACAGACACGTACTTTTAAGATTAGTGTTTGAATTATTTTAAGGAAAATAAGCGTACCCCACTCACACAAATGGGGTGCTTTCTATACACATCAAGGTATCTTTAGTAATCTTGTATGCAGAAGTATGGAATGCGTACCCTACTCACAGAATTAGGCACGATTTAGAAAGTTCCAATGAATCAGAGAATACAGTAAAATATCAATAAAAAGAAAAAAACAAAGTCACAAAGTTAAAAACATAAAACCATCCATGCTGAAACTCTGGAGGTATTTTCCCCCCAAAAAACAACAATATCTTCAAGAGATTACCTTATCCAGAGTTCAGATGCGTATCATGGATGGATAAAAAAAAGGCTGGCTATCCCCACTCCTGTTTGTCAGTCAATGCATTTCGGTCTAAGTGACCTTTTTCAAGACATGGGTGAAGTGTGGAATACCAAGCTATTTATATGGTGGACAGCCAATCACATTAAAAGGAAGTGACCTCATTTTAATTCACTCCTTAATTCATATATCATTAAAAATTGCATTCCCATCACAGATAATAACAATTATGAATGACACAATATGTTTACAAGTCTCAGTATACATAAACTGAGGTTTATATTACAAAACTTCACAATCTTTCAATCTATACACACTATTTCGGCTGGTTGCCATGGTTACAAATCTCCCCCATATATCAGGGGCACTTATACAGGTGATCATACTCTATGTGGATTTAACTTAATGGTGTGCACAGGCCACATTAGGACACACCATCTTAATAACCTTCCTTGTATGTTTTTTGTTATCTAAAAGAGGGAGTGTAACGCTGGATTCACCTGCGTTGTCATGGGAACCTCCCGGAAATGACGTAGCAGAACGGACTGCACGGGGGCCTCCCACCGGAGGTATCTTCCCTCCTTGTTGGAGAAGCACCTCGCTGCCATGGTGACCGCGTCCGGAAATGACGTCGACGCCGCAGACCTCTTCACGTCCAAGTCCGGGATTTTAGGTGTCCGACACCAGGGTTACTCCCCCGGAAGTGCCATCTTTCTCTGGAACGCACTCCCGGAAGTGACCTTTTGGACCGCAAACGCGGACCAATGTAGGCCATTGTGAGGGGGCAACCAATCCCCGACATGTAACCATGGCAACCATCCGCAAGAGTCCGCACATTTTCTGTAAAACAAAATATAAATAAGACAATTATTATACAGAGTATACATCACATCTTACCAGTAACCCATAATTCTAATAAAGGCAAAATATACCACTATATCTCCATTATAAAAACCACTTCAACTCGAAGTCACTGTTGAGACCCCCAGGTATAAGGGTTTTACATCTGTAAATATAAGACATCTCTGATTTTGCTAATTGTGTGGCACTATCTCTATATATTTTGCTGGGTTTAATTGCCTTTATTCCACAGAAGCTGGAAATCTCCATAAGGGAACAGTTATGATTGCTTTTGAAATGAGATGAGAGGGCATGGGTATCAACCCCTTTTTTTATGTTCCGTGTGTGTTCCCCTAAACGCACCTTTAGTGCACGTGATGTTCTCCCAATATAATATTTATTACATTTACATTGAATAGCGTATATTACATTTTTTGTATTACAAGTTATGAATTCTTTTATTTTGATTTCAGTACCATTAATATTTATCGACTCTACTTTTTTTAAACCTCTACCTGGAATATTTTTACAGCCTATGCAGTCACCGCACCTATAAAAGCCTGTGGAAGTAATGAATGGTTTTGATAATGAGGGAGCATACATACTTGATACCAAAGAAGATTTAAGGTTCGGAGCTCTTCTATATATACATCGAGGTTTTTCCGGCAATAAGGGACCTAAGATTGGGTCCCTTTTTAAAATATGCCAGTGTTTGCGCAATATTTTTTCCACACCTTTATGTTCTTTAGTATATTGCGTAATAAAGGCAAATTCTGAATTGCCCTTGGGATTCACTCTTTCCAAAGGAGTGATACTTTTATCAATTTTTGCCTGTTCACATGCCCTATCTATCTCATTTTCACTATATCCGCTTTTATAGAACTGATTACCCATAATAGTGGCCTGTTCAACATAGACTGATTCCTTCGAACAGTTTCTGTGTAGACGCTTAAATTGTCCCTTAGGGATAGAACTTAACCAGTTAAGTGGCAACTGGACATGGGAATATAACTCCCTGAATCTGTGGGTTTAGTGAAATTTTTATATTGTATGCTATTGTCTTCAATATACACAGTTATATCAAGAAAATTAATGATCGAGTCCTGGATATCGAAGGTAAGTATGATATTTTTACTATTGTCATTTAATGCATTACAGAAGGTGTTGAGGGTTTCTCGTCCCCCTCTCCATACAAAGAATATATCATCGATATATCTAGCGCAATATACTAAAGAACATAAAGGTGTGGAAAAAATATTGCGCAAACACTGGCATATTTTAAAAAGGGACCCGATCTTAGGTCCCTTATTGCCGGAAAAACCTCGATGTATATATAGAAGAGCTCCGAACCTTAAATCTTCTTTGGTATCAAGTATGTATGCTCCCTCATTATCAAAACCATTCATTACTCCCACAGGCTTTTATAGGTGCGGTGACTGCATAGGCTGTAAAAATATTCCAGGTAGAGGTTTAAAAAAAGTAGAGTCGATAAATATTAATGGTACTGAAATCAAAATAAAATAATTCATAACTTGTAATACAAAAAATGTAATATACGCTATTCAATGTAAATGTAATAAATATTATATTGGGAGAAAATCACGTGCACTAAAGGTGCGTTTAGGGGAACACACACGGAACATAAAAAAAGGGGTTGATACCCATGCCCTCTCATCTCATTTCAAAAGCAATCATAACTGTTCCCTTATGGAGATTTCCAGCTTCTGTGGAATAAAGGCAATTAAACCCAGCAAAATATATAGAGATAGTGCCACACAATTAGCAAAATCAGAGATGTCTTATATTTACAGATGTAAAACCCTTATACCTGGGGGTCTCAACAGTGACTTCGAGTTTAAGTGGTTTTAATAATGGAGATATAGTGGTATATTTTGCCTTTATTAGAATTATGGGTTACTGGTAAGATGTGATGTATACTCTGTATAATAATTGTCTTATTTATATTTTGTTTACAGAAAATGTGCGGACTGTTGCGGATGGTTGCCATGGTTACATGTCGGGGATTGGTTGCCCCCTCACAACGGCCTACATTGGTCCGCGTTTGCGGTCCAAAAGGTCACTTCCGGGAGTGCGTTCCAGAGAAAGACGGCACTTCCGGGGGAGTAACCCTGGTGTCGGACACCTAAAATCCCGGACTTGGACGTGAAGAGGTCCGCGGCGACGACGTCATTTCCGGACGCGGTCACCATGGCATCGAGGTGCTTCTCCAACACGGAGGGAAGATACCTCCGGTGGGAGGCCCCCGTGCAGTCCGTTCCACTACGTCATTTCCGGGTGGTTCCCATGACAACGCGGGTGAAACCAGCGTCACACTCCCTCTTTTAGATAACAAAAAACATACAAGGGAGGTTATTAAGATGGTGTGTAATAATGTGGCCTGTGCACACCATTAAGTTAAATCCACATAGAGTATGATCACCTGTATAAGTGCCCCTGATATATGGGGGAGATTTGTAACCATGGCAACCAGCCGAAATAGTGTGTATAGATTGAAAGATTGTGAAGTTTTGTAATACAAACCTCAGTTTATGTATACTGAGACTTGTAAACATATTGTGTCATTCATAATTGTTATTATCTGTGATGGGAATGCAATTTTTAATGATATATGAATTAAGGAGTGAATTAAAATGAGGTCACTTCCTTTTAATGTGATTGGCTGTCCACCATATAAATAGCTGGGTATTCCACACTCCACCCATGTCTTGAAAAAGGTCACTTAGACTGAAATACATTGACTGACAAACAGGAGTGGGGATAGCCAGCCTTTTTTTAACCATCCATGATACGCATCTGAACTCTGGATAAGGTAATCTCTTGAAGATATTGTTGTTTTTTGGGGAGAAATACCTCCAGAGTTTCAGCATGGATGGTTTTATGTTTTTAACTTTGTGACTTTGTTTTTTTCTTTTTATTGATATTTTACTGTATTCTCTGTTTCATTGGAACTTTCCCCTACCGATTGGGGTTTTGTACAATAAATTTTTATGGTCCTAAGAAGCATCCAGTATTTTTTTCTTTGGAGAGGAAATTGAAAATGAAAGAAACCTTGATAGGCTTTGTAAATCTTGCCTAATTCTGTGAGTAGGGTACGCATTCCATACTTCTGCATACAAGATTACTAAAGATACCTTAATGTGTATAGAAAGCACCCCATTTGTGTGAGTGGGGTACGCTTATTTTCCTTAAAATAATTCAAACACTAATCTTAAAAGTATGTGTCTGTATAGTTGTATATCCCACATGGTTTTGCAAGCTCTACTACACATTGGAGAATTTGTTTATGTTTGTTTTGGGTACACGTGGACTAAAGCAACTTGGGTCAAAGGATAAGGTCCAAATTCCACAAGAAAGATACCTTGATGAGCTTCAAACCATTTGTGACATTGTGAGTTAGGTACGCCATGCTTCATTGATTAAAGATACCTTGATGTGCTTAATTTGCTCCATTCACATAGTGAGTGGGGTACGCCTTGTTTAAAATTGGATTTATTATTACTTATAGAGTTACATTATATGTAATTCATGAAGAAATTATTTTTCACTTAAAACTGTATTACACTATATACATTTTTTCTTTATTTGCATGCACTGCATCGTTGAAATCAAGCGAATTATCAACAGATGGAACAACACTGAAGTCTTTTGAATAAGTGACTACACTATATTGTTTGTTTACTATTTTATTTCAGCGCCTAGGATGGTATATCTTCCAAAAATGTGTTATGTCTAGGCTTGTATGTAGATGTTTGGTGACCTTTAGGGAGACAAACCATCTAGGGCAGTTTTTTTTTGGTTTTAGCGCCATTTAGCAGGGATTTTCCACTTTTTTTGGTTCACGTCTGCCACGTCCTTGTCTTCATATTTTGCCACGGTATAACACAGACATTCCATTGATTCCAACATCGCCGCTGTGTGCAACTCAGAATTAGGACCATTATATGCCTTGGTGTGATCAAGCCTGGAAGGCAAAACACATGTCATTTCCTGCCCACCCCCAGAATATGTTCATCATGGCCCGCCTTTGACATGAGTAAAGGAATGTGAACAGGAGACAAAGGCGGATTCCAGAAATATCTAAAGATACCTTTATGGAAACATCTTTATGACATTAACAGTGAGTTGGGTACGCTAGACTTCTCATTTAGAGACTATCCCTACTGGTGACTGTTTTCATCTTCATATACCACAGGCTCTCTCTGCCCTCTGACTTGTCTCCTTTACTGAGGAACATTGGATAAAGGGACAAGGAGAGGAAATAGGACTTCACAGAATATAAGAATATCAAAGATACTTTTCTGAGAACGTTTTAGCTATATATATATATATATATATATATATATATTTATTATGTCCAATTGCCCGGCCCTCCACTTGGAATAATTATAATCCTTGCTGCGGTGCCATCCTAAGCTCAGAATGAGCTATTTGTAAGAGACGTAGATAAATGGCACTCACCAGACTTTTTCATGAAAATAAAAACGTCCTTTATTACATAATAAAGGATGTTTTTATTTTCATGAAAAAGTTTGGCGAGTGCCGCTTAGCTACGTCTCATATGTATGCATATATATATATATATATATATATATATAAAAAACTAGAGTCTAAGTGTAGTGGTCATCTCAGAGTCCAAAGGGATAAAATTTCAAGTTTCATGTGAATTTCCCATCTGATAGAAACTGTTATTACATATTGTTTATACATTCTGTAAAAAGATGTTTATACGCTCACGGATGTTTTATGCTATTGTGGCTTTTATGTAATAAAAACTGAAAGTTGAACCTTTTAAATCCGTTTATATGTGTTATACAATACTATCCATTAGCGCACTTAGACTCTAGTTTTTTGGTTTGATATCTTAGGGCCCCATCTAACAGGGGGTTCGTCTAAGTTGCAGCTCAGTTCTGCTCCACGTAGCGCCGAAGGGTACCCCCCGTTTTTTCTATATATATATACAGGTTGAGTATCCCATATCCATATATTCCGAAATACGGAATATTCCGAAATACGGACTTTTTTGAGTGAGAGTGAGATAGTGAAACCTTTGTTTTTTGATGGCTCAATGTACACAAACTTTGTTTAATACACAAAGTTATTAAAAATATTGTATTAAATGACCTTTAGGCTGTGTGTATAAGGTGTAAATGAAACATTAATGAATTGTGTGAATGTAGACACACTTTGTTTAATGCACAAAGTTATAAAAAATATTGTCTAAAATGACCTTCAGGCTGCGTGTATAAGGTGTATATGTAACATAAATGCATTCTGTGCTTAGATTTAGGTCCCATCACCATGATATCTCATTATGGTATGCAATTATTCCAAAATACGGAAAAATCCCATATCCAAAATACCTCTGGTCCCAAGCATTTTGGATAAGGGATACTCAACCTGTATATATATATATATATATATATATATATATATATATATATATATTTATTATATATAGATAGATAGATAGATAGATATACATAGATAGATATGCGAAAGCCCTCACTCACTCACTCACTCACTCACTGACGGACTCATCACTAATTCTCTTACTTACCGATAAGTTAGGAAGCTGAAATCTAACATAGGTATTTTTCAGGTGAGAAATAGGAGAACTACGTAATTAGAATTTAAAAAAACCTCTCTAAGGGGATGAAAAGGGGGTGGTTATAATGACGTAATTACGATGTGTAGCTTGCGTTGCGTGAACAATAACGCCCAAACAGACAATTAGATCAAAATTTGGATTACACCACCAGTGTGTAGAATTTAATCAACTACAAAAATGTGAAAGCCCTCACTCAATCACTCACTTACTCACTCACTCATTACTAGTTCTCTTACTTAATGATATGTTAGGAAGATGAAAATTAACATAGGTATTCTGCAGGTGGGAAATAGTAAACTACGCAATTAGAATTTTAATAAACCTCCCCTAAAGGGATAAAAAGGCGGTTGACATAATTACATCATTACCGGTACGTGACTTTCGTTGTGTGAATGATATCGAAATGGACAATTGGATCAAAATTTGGATTGCACCTCCAGTCTGTAGAATTTAATAAACTACAAAAATGGTCCTGTCACTTTTTACTATATCTGCTACGGGTGCTCCTCAGTTAAAATCAAGAAACATGGATTAATATTTACATACATTATTATGTCTCATAGATTGACATCTCTATAGAGTTACCAATTTTTGAACACTTATTTATATTTACAACCGTGAAAATCAGAAACTCCCATGCGAAGAACTTGTAGAACAGCTAGTCGCTAATAATTGTGAGTTTGATACGCTGAATTTCTCTCTGCCATTATACTTACGAGTCAATGATCCATCACCTCACATATCTGTTTGGGGAAAAGGAATTGAGATAAAAGATACCTTTCTAAGCATTAACCACTGTTTGCCAGTGTGAGTATGGTACGATCATTTATATACCAGACTGGTATGAAAAGAATATGGACTGACATCCTATCATATCTGGGGGATAGCTGAGTGCAACTTTTCTAGACAGACTATACTATGGGCTCCCCTTGCCCTCTATCTTGTCTTCTTTTCTGTGGAATACAGAATAAAGGGACCCAGGGGCATTTTAAGAGAGGAGGGGACCCGTGTGCAGCCTCCGTTGCGAGCCCCCTCCTCTCCAGCAGCAAGTAGACTCTGGCATAAGAAATCTAAAGTATTAGAAATAAAAAATGCTCCATGGTACTCCAGCTATTCACTTTCATTTTTACTTTTGAACATTTATCTTTTTATTTGCATGTCTTAGTAGATAACTATAATTTAAGGTTATTATTGTAAATTAAGATGACCCTTAGGTCTTAAACAGGATGTTCTTCACATAGATCTTTTCAAGGGTATACCATACTACTACACACATGTCAGTCTTCCCATAGATGGCTTGGGTCCTTTTATGGCTTATCTCCCACAGTGTAACCTTCATAGTGTGCCCAACTTGGCTTCCTCACCTGGTACGCTCATGGATGGGATGAAACATACATGGACCTGACTGTTATGCTGTAACCCTACTCCTAGCGTCAGTATGCGGCAACCACCCATTTTGGGCTGCCTCTTCTAAAAATCCTATGTAGTGTGCCCAAGATTGCTGACTTGTCTGGTACCTTTTGCTTTTTTGGGTAGAATCAGGGCCATCTTTTCGTATGGGCTCAATGGGCAGTTGTCCAAGGGCCTCAGGAGTAGAAGGGCCCTAGGCTAGTAGCTGAGGTCCCGTTTTTCCAGGGGTATTCGTGGTCTCCATCCAAGCCTAATAATTGCTCTTCCCAGCCAGCTATCTCAGGTTATGACTGACTTAGAGTTTTTCTGTAGTCCAAAAGCTGGGACACTCCCCTTTCGGTGGACACTGGCAGCTTGTCTTTGCTATGCCCAGAACCAGAGATATCAGCCTTCCAGCAGCTGGTCCCTGCTCTAACTGCACACGCCTGGTATGCAGTTTTATATTTTCATTGGTGGATTGCTCTGACTGCTGAACTCCCACCCCTTCCCCGACCATCTGTGCAGTAAAGGAGTAATTAGCAGAAATTACTGCTCCAAGTCCACTGATTGCACCCCCCACTTATACCGCTGGAAAATGGGTAGAGTGCACTGCTTTGCCCAGGGGAGTACACTGCTGTTAAGGCGTCCTGGGCGAGGCTGCCATCATAAATTGTGAGGCCTGGGACTGACAAACAAGGCAGCGCCCCACCCACCCAAAAAAATTAAAACATAAAATCTCTATATAAAAATAAATAACATTCCTATGCACATATGGAGCAATACCATATTATGCCCCTTGCACCATATTAAGTATCCACAGTAATGCCACTGACACCATATTATACCCCCACAGTTATACCCCTGTCACCATATTATGCCCCACACATTAATGCCACTGACAACATATTATGCTCCTACATTAATGCCCTTGTCACCATAATATGCCCACACAGTAATTATGCTAGTACCTGCTCATTGTCATGGGTTCTGCTCACTGTCAGGGGTTCTGCTCATTGTCAAGGGTTCTGCTTGTTGTCAGGGGTTCTGCTCATTGTCAGGGGTTCTGCTTGTTGTCAGGGGATTCCCTACCCCCAGCCATTACTGCAGACTGTTCTCGCCTGCCTGCTTCAAGTTCAAATGATTGAAAACGTCCCTCCCAAAATGGCCGCCTCCTCAGAGGATTCAGTATGAGCAGCCCGAACCCTCCCCTCTCTGTTAGGCCTTGGGCAGAATATATAACTCATGAAAGTTATTACACATAATACCTGCACCAACCCTGCATTATGCTTATTGAGCTTTCTAGGTTTTGTTTTTAGTACTTCTGTGTGGATTTCTACTTGCAGTAATTTTAAATCCTTTGTACACTGTATTTGATGTCTGTAAAGTCACTTTTTAGTCCTGTTGGAGAAAAGTGCCATATAAGTAAAATTATTAATTATTGTTAAACAGATCTCACAAATAAATAGATTGGAAAAAAGTTTTATTTTGATCTAAAACACGCCTGGAATTCAGTGCAGCATACAGTACAAATATAGCATGATATCACAATAAGTACAGTAATGTGATTTACAGACTTTTGTAGACAAGTCCTGTCAATATGAAAATCAATACAGTGTATTGTACACTCTGTTTATCTAAATTATAGTACAGCTCAGAAATAAAAACTAAAAAAACCTTGTGGTGTGCTTATTGAATAGAGCAATGTGTATGTTCTTCAGCCATTTATTAGACCACCCTTCTGTCTCACCGTACTGTAAATAATGTATCTGTAATGTTTTGTAAAAATCTTTTTTTCTGCAATAAAATTAGAACAGAACACTTATTTATTAAAGAGCAGCATATGGTTATTCTGAAGAATCATCATTAATGATTCATGAATAAGTAACTTTCCATATTTCCTCTGCTTACAGACTGAGCTGTGTCTATTATGGGACAGTAAATATGATCTAGACTGTAAATCTTGCAAAATGTGTAATGCAGAATTAGCAAATACTGTACAGATGCATTTAATTCTGTTAAAAATAAGTAAAAATATATATGTACCGTGTTTAACTAAAACAGATGAAATGAAGAGATAAAGGAAGAGAAGAGGGTTATTATATTATGGGTCCACTTTGGGAATTACACAAGTTATATCCAGATTAATAAAAATTTGATCATCAGATCAACAGGAAAGTTTCTGTCTGTATTGATACTACACACAGAACTCTGTTTAACAATGATCCTAATTGGTGAACGCATATGTCAGTTATTATCACTGTGATACCCACGAATATGCCCTGAGTATTTGACATCACTTACCTGTTCAGTGAGATCAAGGGCTGTCTACATCCTCTGCAGCATCCACTGCTAAGTTGATGGCAGCCAACCACTGCTGGCTATGGTCTGCTGACTAATGCATGGCCATCTGCACATTGTACTTCAACCTGGCGGGAACTCAGCAAAGCCTGGTAGGCTTCGCTATAAGTGGAAAAGCTTTGCTGGGTCCCCATTGCTGGCAAAGGTGACCATGCCTCTTACACCATCTATAGATAGCATAAGTCAAGGGTAATAAACAGACAAAAGCTATGTGTACCGCTGATGCTAAATACTGAGCAGAGGTAACCTCTTTTAGCATCAAAAATGAGTGCTAAAGGGGATATAACTCATTCTTAGACGGAGCAAATAGAGACATCCAGGAAAAATTGTTAAAATAAACAATCTCTGTTAGGGTTATCTTTTCTTAAAAGACTGCAAGCTATTAAAAGTAAGTAGTGTTGAAACCAGATCCTATACAGATTATCAACTAGGTATGAATATGTTCACCCATTACTCCCTTAGTGCATTGTTGTATTCTAAATCAGATATTTCCTCCTCGATATAAGCAAACATACTTTTTAAAGGACCAATTCCGCTTAGACCACGATTAATAGGAAGCTAAAAGGCAATCCTCTTTCCTCCTCATATGATCCTTTATGGGGTAATCCGGCCATTTCCACTATTCCTAACTAATAGCAATTATCTCTGTTGGAAGGAGAAGGGGTTGTCATCCATTGCCATGGTGTTTGATTCAGAGGAGCAGCTACATTCATTTGAAGGTTTATAGCAGTTATATTCACTTACGAGGCAACAATTGTATACGTACCTCCAAACTAGACACTACATATCTTCTATTTCTGCGCTTTTAGAGAGAGATACTAATCCAAACCCAGGACAATCACTCTTTAGATTGATTTCTACAATGTCATATACACTTACAATTCTATATATTCATCTGTCAGTTGATCACTCAGCTGCTCCTTTGGTCTCCTTACCTGCAGTATGGGCTAAGGATAAATACGTTGTTTCCACTATCCCTGATTTGTTTACCCACTATGATTCTGCTCTTAAGTATTTACAATCATCATATTTACAGGAAGTTCATATTCTCACGGTTCATAGAGCTTACATATCCCCAGCCCAGAGAAAGCATATGGTCTTGTCAGAATCTGGTGGATACCAGAAATGTAATTTGTCTAATGCCACGTTCTTTCATTGCATGTGGGAATGTGGCAAAGTAAAAAAAATTTGGTGCAAAGTAGTTCAATTTGCTAATACTATGTTGTCATTACATCTACTGCCAGACTCATTGACTGGTCTTTGCTCTAATTATAGGAATTAGAATTTAGGGTCTGGACAAAAAACTTAAATTACGCCTCATTACAATAATTGTCACTGTTGCAAAGAAAATTGTTCATACACACTGGGTTAGTAAATCTCCCCCTCTCTCTCTGAAGTCTAAAGAAAAATGTTACAGATTCTATATTATGACTGATGATCGACTATCCCCAATGTTAATAAGTGCGTGGAAAAGTTTTATCAGAAATGGAAACCTTATATTAACCCTTTGGAGGTACAGATTGAGAATCCCATATCCAAATATTCCAAAATACGGAATATTCCGAAATACGGACTTTTTTGAGTGAGAGTGAGAGTGAGATAGTGAAATCTTTGTTTTCTGTGGCTCAATGTACTCAAACTTTGTTTAATACACAAAGTTATTAAAAATATTGTATTAAAATGACCTTCAGGCTGTGTGTATAAGGTGTATATGAAACATAAATGAATTGTGTGAATGCAGACACATTTTTTTTAGTGCACAAAGTTATTAAAAATATTGGCTAAAATGACCTTCAAGCTGTGTGTATAAGGTGTGTATGAAACATAAATGCATTCTGTGCTTAGACATGGGTCCCATCGCCATGAAATCTCATTATGGTATGCAATTATTCCAAAATACGGAAAAATCCCATATCCAAAATACCTCTGGTCCCAAGCGTTTTTGGATAAGGGATACTCAACCTGTATCTACTCAGAACCACATACTTAAGTTGTATGGAAATACAGACTGGTATTCACTTAGGCGGCTATCATCTGATGTATGAGAGATTTAGATCTTTTATGTTTTTTTCATCTTCTCTCTGTAGACCTTCAATGCATTGGATTGGGCATTCATTTTTTTCTTTCTTATTGTCCTTCTAGAATGGGACAAATATTTGATGTCTTGTGGTCCCTCCTCCTTATCCTTCGCTCCTGTGTCTTGTCTCTGTGCTTTCTTCCCCATTTTTCAGCTTACTGTCATTAGTTGTGTAACACATTAAGTTAAAATTTCATATAGTGTCTACACTTTTCATCTTTAGTCTACACTAAATCTTATTACTGGGGAGTTTGAAAGAGATGCTATTGGCCAATATTATTTAATCCACTCTGGTAGATAGATATTCTCATGTTTTCTTGTGAAAAGTTATTTGTATACTTTGTTGGATGTACAGAAAAGTACAATATCATACAAGTCAATGTGTTATGTATACCTGTTTGTGAAAATCTATTAAAATGTTGACACAAAAAAACTAAAAAAAAAAAAAAAAGTAAGTAGTGTTGAAATATATGTAGTGTATCTAAATGCAAGGGTCTACTTACATGAGACAATTTAAAGATGATATACACATGACCTTAATGTAATAATAAATGTTACGCTACAACAAAATTTAGATATTAATCAGAAATCTTTTCTGTGGTACATAAGATGTGACACTACGAAAGAATAACCCACTTTCTTTTCCTCCTTTAGAGTATAGTAAATGGAGAACTAAACAGTAGAATGATAACTATTAAAGTTATTACACTTCTTTTATAATAAGGGACAAGTGTTAACCCTGTATTATCTATCAGTGTCAAAGGTCTATAACTACTTTAAAACAAATGCAGTTGTATTATTAATAATAATAATAATAATAATAATAATAATACACATTCAAATGAGCAGCAATTGAAAGCAAGTTTTCCTAAGTCTACTAAAACTGACTGCAGCAGAGCTTAGTAGTCAGTCTCAATGCCTAAAGCCCATACAGAACATTCAAATCCATGTTATGGCAATGGATAGTTCTGGAGTTTGAGCTCAAGTGTACAAAGTAAGACAAAATAGGACAAACACACAATAAAGTACTTGCAAATGTAAAAAAAACATGTTCAAGTCAGTAAAAACATGTCTAGCACATGATTTAACCAGAATTCCCTGGCCAAGAACCCCATCATATATTTATCCCTATTCTACACATTATACAAAAATCAGCTACTGCAATATCATAGTGCAAACTGAGAAAGGTGACACTGGCAGCACAATTTGTGGACTATTATATGTCATTAATTACAAAAACGATTTTAAGTGTTCTTGCTACAAAATGAATAAGAATTTATCATTAATAAGACATTTTAATAATAATTCCCAATTTTGTCTGTTATGATGTATATTACATTAGTACAAACTGTACCTCCTTCTACCACACGTGTATTTATTTAACATACTGTATGTCTGATTTTCATTCCTTAATTGACCTGAATTCCATACTTTGTCTCAAATGTTGATGTAATAAATAAAATTAGATTAAAAGAATTAAAAGTTTTATCTTCAATATGTACAAAAAATGTAAACTGTTAATAACTAGTAGAGAGATGTGTAGATCAGTGCACTCCTCTAGGAATCGACAGTAAAGTAGAAACATAGAAACATAGAATTTGTCGGCAGATAAGAACCACTTGGCCCATCTAGTCTGCCCCTTTTTTTTTTTTTATATTATTTTTATCTCTAACCTTTTTTGATCCTTATTTCTTTGTAAGGATATCCTTATGTCTATCCCATGCATGTTTAAATTGCTCTACTGTCTTAGCCTCTACCACCTCTGATGGGAGGCTATTCCACTTGTCCACTACCCTTTCTGTGAACTAATTTTTCTGCAAATTTCCCCTGAACCTCCCCCCCTCCAGTCTCAGTGCATGTCCTCGTGTCCTATTGCTTCTCTTCATTTGGAGAATGTTTCCCTCCTGGACTAAATTACTTATCTGGCAAATTAAACCTTGCTAGTATGATATCCACACATAGCTGGGAACAAAGTCTTTCAGGGCCTTAATAAGTCCTTAAAAAGTCCTTAAAAACACCTTCCACTCTTCAGGGTGGCTGCTCAGTTCTTCAATGTACCATAGGTATACGGCATAAGTTCTGTAGCAAAAAGGGATGGAGAAGAACAAGCGCCTATGGTGTAGTAAATGCTTAACGTGCAAGATGACACTCAGATAACGTTAAATGCGTACCGGATAATAACTTTGTAACAGGCCTATCAAGATACCACTCAAGTTGTTTGTCACCATCAGATTTCTTTGTATCAAATCCTTTATTCGGAACATGAAGACATGGCAATTCACATCAACGTTTCGGTCGTAAAGTGGCAATGTTCTGAATAAAGGATTTGATACAAAGAAATCTGATGGTCACAAACAACTTGAGTGGTATCTTGATAGGCCTGTTACAAAGTTATTATCCGGTACGCATTTAACGTTATCTGAGTGTCATCTTGCACGTTAAGAATTTACTACACCAGGGCCCTCATTCCGAGTTGTTCGCTCGCTAGCTGCTTTTAGCAGCATTGCACACGCTAAGCCGCCGCCCTCTGGGAGTGTATCTTAGCATAGCAGAATTGCGAACGAAAGATTAGCAGATTTGCGAATAGAAATTTCTTAGCAGTTTCTGAGTAGCTCCAGACTTACTCAGCCATTGCGATCAGTTCAGTCAGTTTCGTTCCTGGTTTGACGTCACAAACACACCCAGCGTTTGCCCAGACACTCCCCCGTTTCTTCAGACACTCCCACGTTTTTCCCAGAAACGCCAGCATTTTTTCGCACACTCCCATAAAACGGCCTGTTTCCGCCCAGAAACACCCACTTCCTGTCAATCACACTCCGATCACCAGAACGATGAAAAATCCTCGTTATGCCGTGAGTAAAATACCTAACGTTTGAGTAAAATAACTAAGCGCATGCGCTCTGCGAATCTTGCGCATGCACAGTAATCGACTAATCGCAATATAGCGAAACTCGGCAACGAGCGAAGAACTCGGAATGAGGGCCCATAGGCGCTTGTTCTTCTCCATCCCTTTTTGTTAATAACTAGTGTCAATTTTAAAATGCTAGAGTTTCCTTTCTCCTAATGACATTGATACTTAAAACGTAAGCCACAGTGTGCTGCAAATTTGCTGCAAAATTTGTAATTTTAAATAAATAAATAAAACTACAAACATTGGGGCTCATACATGGTTGGACATGCGAAACGCGTTGAGATGGGGGCGTCTGTAGGGAGGGTACTCCCTTGATGAGTACCATACTGAAGCATGCAATTCTGTTTGGAGGCAGGTCTTTTGTAGATGTTCGACTCATGGAACTAATGATCTAAAATGTTTTTAATTATTCTAATATTCTCATAACCATGCTGCTGTAATCTATTTGCAAGATTAAGGGGGTACACACAGAGAGATCCGTGCTTAAATTCTAAGCAATCTGACTAGATAGCTTAGAAATTAAGCATGGATCTATCCGCGTGTAGGCCCCGCGCGTCTCTATCGCTGACTCTAGATTTGGCATGCATGCCAAATGTAGTTAGATAGCTCATTTCATCGCTGGGTGAAATGAGCATCCCTCTTCACCGCCCCCCCTCTCTCCCTCCCTTAGCACACATCGCGCTGTGTGCTGAGCGGGGGGAGAGATGCGTGCTGAGCGGTCTGAGTTAGATGCTCAGCACACATCTTCATCGTGTGTACGGGGCTTTACAGTGCAAATAGCATTTGGTTTGCTGCAATACAAAATATTTCCCAGTCAGCTTAGGGAAGGCTAGTTTTTATTATTGTGTGCAGAAAAAAAGGTTATACTTGCATCTTATTTTATCGTCATATTACATGTTCCTTGCGACTTTATTAACCTTGCATTACTTTGTACGGCAATATACTGCATATGTATTGCTTACTGGTTTTTAAGACATTTTAAATATCAGCTTGCATTCTGGGTACATCTGTTAATGTTGTCCGCTGTAATATAGAAACGCATTTTACCAGACATGATTATAGCTGGGTGCATCTGGCGTTTGTGGGCAGCTCTGCATGGATAGCAAAAAGGCCTTTTTTATTATAGTACAGCATTTACAGGGTGCTGGGGGCATATATTAGGGGAGTATTGGGACAATTTCCCAATCTTCCAATGCCTGGGTTGGAGGATCTGGGAAACCCAACATGTTGGAAATCCTTGATTTGCCGATTCAAACCAAATAATTATTGGAATCAGTGGTTTGGGGATTTTTAACATGCAGCTTTTGCTGAGTCTCCAACAAATTGCAGATCATCAATGTCCAGATGGATTACCGATCAGTGGATCGGCGTCAGAGCGGAAAATCTAGCCATAGATGTATGGCCAACATAAGGGGATGAGTCATTTAACTGCTGGAACCTCAAGCACAAATACTATGTATGTATCCAGACAGGAAAGCCGTCCTGTTTTTCGCTTGCATTGTATAGGTGTACGGGCAAAAACCAAGCGAGATGGGCAAAACCGCACATTGTGCAAATTTCGACAGAATCTTTCACTTCATTGACTGTACACCTTGTCGCTTTCGATGCAATATGGAATCCTCATTTATTTTGGTAGTTTTTCCTAAATAGTACCAGCAGAACTGAGTAGTTTAGTGGACATTGCAGGCGTCAAGATGCTACCGACTGAAGATGTGTATATGGTAGACGGTGAGGCAAAATTTGAATCTTGTGATGTTGCAGCACTTATGAAGACCTGAGGTGACCTGTAATAAATACAAACAAAAATTATAACTTAAAAATATACATTTTCTCTTTATTTGAAGTTGGCATCAGTCAACTGTGGTGGGGTCTGTGGGAGAATTTTTAATTTGTTTATGTTTGCTACTGTTATTTACAACCTTTCTCCACCTTTTAACTTTTGTTTTAAAAAATACCCCCTCCCCATTCACCCATCCCCCTCATTCCTACACTTTTATGGAAAGTGGCTTATATTTTAATAGGCATGCAGATTTCCCCATAGGTCCTATAACTTTAAGGCTGTGCTTTAACTGAACAGTTTAGGCCATACACTTCAATAATTAACAAGGGCAGCTGATGCAAGCTCCACAAAGGGATCATGCTGGTTTGGATTCAGAGGTATTTACAGGCAGTGAGGTTCAGATGGTAAGCCATGAGAGGGGTTGTGCCTGTGACTTCACAGAAAGCAGTCGGCAAAATTTGGACATGCTGATTTAGGGCTATCTTCAATGCATTCTCCAAAACAGGATCACTCGATGAGTTCAGGGACTATGGGGTCTATTTACTAAGCCTTGGATGGAGATAAAGTACAAGCCAATCAGCTCCTAACTGCCATGTGACGGGCTGGGTTTGAAAAATGACAGGAGCTGGTTGGCTGGTACTTTATCTCTGTCCACTTAGACCTGTCAAATAGACCCCTATGTCTTTTTTTTGGGTAGGCTGGGAGATTTCATCTACACTTTTGTCATAGCTGGTAAGCATGAATAGTGATGCACAGAGCTAATGAAGATATTTATAGAATATGATAATGTAATTATACCAGAGTTTAGGATGTTGGACTACTGGATTAGCAAGAAAACATGTATGAGGTCTTCATAGTCATATAGTCTTATGACAGATAATGCCAACAGTGGACTATATGTATCTGATTTAGACTCAAGATATTTTGAAATAGGATGAGAAAACTTGTTGAGGTCATCAGGGCCACTGAGCTATCTGGAGGGAGCACAGTAGACCATTTTAGAGGCAGCAGTGTTGGTGACACAGTGCAGGTAATCGGGGAGGTGAGGGTTGGAGTTCATAGACTTTTTCCAAGAGCTCCCAGTGGGATGGTTTGTCATTGAAACTGGGCGGGGGGGGGGGGGGGGATTAACATATGGGGCAGGGAGATGAAATTACAGTGGGGTATAAATTTGGCAATTGATTTCACATAGCATTAAAAAAAAAATTACAGCAACTGAAAAATAAAGAAATTGCTAGGGAAAAATTATAAAAAGGGACAAAACTAGATAGAATAGTCGGCCCATCATTTTACCAGTACCAGAAAATATTGACTTGCTTGGACTAATAGTATATTGATAGGTACCTCCTTATGAAATGCTCAATATCATGCCCTGTAACTTTTTCTAATTAGATGCATGAGAAAGACAGATGCTCTGGGGTCATCCAATATTTGGGTGACATCCTGGGCACATGACCAGAGGATTGTTGGAATCATACAGTAGTCATTCAATGTTTGCTCTCTGTGCTTGGAGAGTTTACGGAAGCCTTCGCTCAGGGCATATCAGAGGGATAATTAAAGATTATGACATTTGTGGGTGTTTACATTGATTCCCTGGCTATTGAGCACAAATAGCCCATGGATTAATTTAGGGATTAGTGGATTTGAAGAAAACAATGCAAAAAAAATATTAGTGCACAACTGAAACCAATGTTAGGGAAGTATAGGGGGTGGCTAACTATATGGTGGGTTGGTGGTTACTAATTTGTCCTTTTGTTACATTTTTTCTAACAGTACTTGTAGCAGCTGTTTGAAGTTAATTGATAGTTGTTATATCCATTCTAATTAGGGGACTGAAATGATTGTTTTTAAGGGTTGAAAAATGTCATTAGAAATGCCCTGTATGTTGTTCATTATTCATTATATTATAGCTGTTCATGTAAGTTTCAATTTATTTCAGTTTTCCAAAAAATGGTTATTTAGACCAGTAGACATTACTTTAGACCTGCAGTCGCTATGGAGACAGGCCAGTTAGAATTAGATGACGCAACATTATGAGGATAGGAAATAGGCAATTGGTCCATTTCCATTTACTCCATTAGTACTCATCTAATAAGAAAGTTGATACTGATTTTGTGAAGTTAATAATTTGATATTTACCTAGTGGAGAGGAGATCATTGCATCTGTTACTTTAGAAAAATCACTCCTTTTGTTCATCTCATGTATTACAGGTGTAGTAAGGTAGGTAACTAATACAGATTTTGGACAGAAAGAAGAGTGGGGGTAAACTATAATGGTGGTTATTTTGCCTTTAAGCTCTCTAAAATCAAGGTTAATT
Source organism: Pseudophryne corroboree (assembly GCF_028390025.1). Classification (NCBI taxonomy): domain Eukaryota; kingdom Metazoa; phylum Chordata; class Amphibia; order Anura; family Myobatrachidae; genus Pseudophryne; species Pseudophryne corroboree. The sequence continues at coordinate 673,881,872 of NC_086446.1, forward strand.
AGTTAGGCTTGTTTGATTTGGTTATGGGGATCCAGCAGAGAATGCCGGTGGTCAGGATGCCGGCGGTCAGAATAATGACTGTGGCATCCCGACGATGAGAATCCCGACAGGAGAAGGTATCTATACTTACCTTCCCCAAATGTTCCCCTAAACTTACCTCCCTGCAGCCTGAACTAATTTGGCCTTTGTTACATTTTTCCCAACAGTACTTTTAGCAGCTGTTTGAAGTTCATTGATATTGGTATTGCATCCTTCTCCCGCAGCCTATCCCTAACCCCTTTGTGGTTGTGCCTGAACCTAACCCCCCTTCCTTCAGCCTAAACCTAATCCTAACACTCCCCCAGCAGCCTAAACCTAAACACCCCCCCACACAGAGCTTACCTCTCCAATGTCCCAGTACTTGATCATTTGAGATCCCGGTGGTCGGCATTCCGGCGCTGGGCAGGTGACCCTATTCAGGATGCTGGAGTAGGCATTCTGAGTAGTGTTAGGATCCCCGTGTCTATATTTCGACTGCCAGGATCTTGACCATATCCCGGTTATGTGGCCCACCCAACGTTTTGTTAATCCATATGGTAAGGAAATTTTTCCATGACTGAGTTTATTTTGCACATGAAAACATTTTTGTTCTTAGTATCCCCTATTGTGATGGTTTGCAGTCAACTATTGTTCCAGCCTAAATTGGCACCTTACTATATTAGCAATTATGGTTAATAAGACTATAATTAGACAAACAAAGCAGTGTGTAGTTTCAGATCCTTCAACACGAACCCTTCCACCAGGTACAAAATCTGCTCCTGTATTTCACATTTAATTTACAATTGCAGTTACCAATGTTGAACTAATTAACTAATGAGCAGATTTACTCTATGGATCATAGTTTATGTCTACCTTAAACAGCATAAAAGTAACCAAGCACCTTATAAGATGTGGATCATTAGACCTACACTAAAAAGGTCTATAGTCAATAGGTTGACCACTAATGGTCAACATGCATTAGGTCGACAGGTTTAAAAGGTTGATATGGAAATGGTTGATACAAAAATGGTCAACACAATTTTTATTTTAGGAGGGTGCCACTTTTCTGCAACAAAAAAGCCACATTATTATTATTATTCTTTATTTATTATGGCGCCACAAGGGTTCCGCAGCGCCCAATTACAGAGTACATAAACAAATAATCAAACAGGAAAACAGCAACTTACATTTGACGATAATATAGGACAAGTACAGGGTAAAAAAACATAGCTACATCAGCAGATGACACTGGAATTAGTATCAGGTGGCAGAAGACTGCTGGATTTGGTGCAGTTGAAGATTATTTAAGTAAGAAAAAGGATAAGCACATGAGGAAAGAGGGCCCTGCTCGTGAGAGCTTACATTCTAAAGGGGAGGGGTAGACAGACAGGGGTGACACAGATGGGGTACATAGAGAGCGTGGAACAGAGAGTTAGGATGAGATTTGGCTGGGTTTGGTGAAGAAGTGGACCTTGAGAGCCCGTTGAAATTTTGTAGAGAGGTGGAGAGTCTGAAGGGGAGAGGTAGGGAATTCCAGAGAAGTGGTGCAGCACGTGAAAAATCTTGGAGGTAGGAGTGGGAGGAAGTAATCCGTAGTGCACCGTGTCCTCTCGCATGGTTTGCTTTGCTAACCATGCTTTGGGCAAGGTACTGGGCACAGCGGTATTCCCAATCATAGTGCACATGGATGGTAAAGTATGAAAAAGTTAAAAAAAAAAAAAAAAACACACCAAAACTTGTGTCGACCATATGTTGACCATTGTCACGTCAACAGTTTGAACCTGTCAACCTTTTGAACCTGTCGACTTTTTGAACTATCTACCTTTTACATGTCGATCTTTTGACCATATTGTTCTTTTGACCCTGTCAACCTAATGCATGTTGACCATTAGTGGTTGACCTATTGACTGCAGAGCTTTTTAGTGTAGATCTATAGACCAGATACCCACCTTATAAAATGTTGGAAGTACAATTAATTTCTAAAATTCTGCCCTGGCATTCCTTCCTTTCTAACGCCTATGGTGTGTGCACAGGGAAAGTGGGAATGGCCACACATCACAGGGCATTGCCAAACATCATGGAGGCATGCCATGAGACATGGGGCATGGCCTCATAACACATCCCATTTTAGCATGCCGGACAAGTAGATTACCTGGAAGAGAAGCTGCTTGGTTAGTTCTTCAGATGACTGGACTAGTCCATCAGACCATAAGCCCTTTTGGCATTTGCTAGAATTGACAGATAGCCAATCCAGCTGTGGTAAAGGTCTGATTTCTGAGATTGCCTCTGCTCAGGAGGTCCTCTGCAGCAATGTGTCAGGTGAATTAGCCAACTCAGAAGCACCCGAGTGAGTATTTCCTGGCACTAGATACCAGTGAGTTGTGGTGAGGTCAATGGCTTTTGAGGCACTGGCTAGTATCAAAGCCAGATTTACACACACACATATATGATTTGGTGGTGAGTTTTGCATATAAAAATGATTAGAATAACACAAAGTTAATATGAGTAATAAAACATGATATTTATAAGCTGTAATTATCTCCTTTGTATTATTCTGATAATTTTTATGCTGAAAACTCTGGAGTGTATTAGAGTATGGACTAATAAGGGAGAAAGAGAAGGCTCTTGTGTGGGCGCACTCTAAGTAGGAAAAAGGAAGTTCCTATGATATAGGTGGGATGATAGAGAATGTTTAAGACGTAACTTTTATTAGTATAAATATAATCACTTTTTACCCACTTTAATGATCCAAACAATGTGAAAAAATATATACAGAGAAATATTAAGAAATATTAAAATGTTCTGGTCTCTTCGATTGAAGAGTGATTGGAAAGGTATGTAGACATGAAATTGTCATACCACCATTTCCCCTGACCAGTACAGGTAACTGTATTGATAGGACCGAGGAGTGGTCAGAGTACAAATGTATATATCTCCAACTATGATCACTTGTGTCAAGTGGATATATTACTGTTACAAGGTCGCCAGACTATAGTACCTGAATCATTCAAAAAATGCCATAATTGTAAAATGAAAAATGCATTAATCTGCACTGAGCATTCACCGACTGACATAGGAAAATATTAGTGATGTGCACCTGAAATTTTTCGGGTTTTGTGTTTTGGTTTTGGGTTCGGTTCTGCGGCCGTGTTTTGGGTTCGAACGCGTTTTGGCAAAACCTCACCAAATTTTTTTTGTCGGATTCGGGTGTGTTTTGGATTCGGGTGTTTTTTTTCAAAAAACCCTAAAAAACAGCTTAAATCATAGAATTTGGGGGTCATTTTGATCCCATAGTATTATTAACCTCAATAACCATAATTTCCACTCATTTCAAGTCTATTCTGAACACCTCACAATATTATTTTTAGTCCTAAAATTTGCACCGAGGTCGCTGGATGGCTAAGCTAAGCGACACAAGTGGCCGACACAAACACCTGGCCCATCTAGGAGTGGCACTGCAGTGTCAGGCAGGATGGCCCTTCAAAAAAATACTCCCCAAACAGCACATGACGCAAAGAAAAAAAGAGGCGCAATGAGGTAGCTGTGTGACTAAGCTAAGCGACCCTAGTGGCCGACACAAACACCTGGCCCATCTAGGAGTGGCACTGCAGTGTCACGCAGCATGGCCCTTCAAAAAAATACTCCCCAAACAGCACATGACGCAAAGAAAAAAAGAGGCGCACCAAGGTCGCTGTGTGACTAAGCTAAGCGACCCTAGTGGCCGACACAAACACCTGGCCCATCTAGGAGTGGCACTGCAGTATCACGCAGGATGGCCCTTCAAAAAAATACTCCCCAAACAGCACATGACGCAAAGAAAAAAAGAGGCGCAATGAGGTAGCTGTGTGACTAAGCTAAGCGACCCTAGTGGCCGACACAAACACCTGGCCCATCTAGGAGTGGCACTGCAGTGTCACGCAGGATGGCCCTTCAAAAAAATACTCCCCAAACAGCACATGACGCAAAGAAAAAAAGAGGCGCAATGAGGTGTCTGTGTGACTAAGCTAAGCGACCCTAGTGGCCGACACAAACACCTGGCCCATCTAGGAGTGGCACTGCAGTGTCAGGCAGGATGGCCCTTCAAAAAAATACTCCCCAAACAGCACATGACGCAAAGAAAAAAAGAGGCGCAATGAGGTAGCTGTGTGACTAAGCTAAGCGACCCTAGTGGCCGACACAAACACCTGGCCCATCTAGGAGTGGCACTGCAGTGTCACGCAGGATGGCCCTTCAAAAAAATACTCCCCAAACAGCACATGACGCAAAGAAAAAAAGAGGCGCAATGAGGTAGCTGTGTGACTAAGCTAAGCGACCCTAGTGGCCGACACAAACACCTGGCCCATCTAGGAGTGGCACTGCAGTATCACGCAGGATGGCCCTTCAAAAAAATACTCCCCAAACAGCACATGACGCAAAGAAAAAAGAGGCGCAATGAGGTAGCTGTGTGACTAAGCTAAGCGACCCTAGTGGCCGACACAAACACCAGGCCCATCTAGGAGTGGCACTGCAGTGTCACGCAGGATGGCCCTTCAAAAAAATACTCCCCAAACAGCACATGACGCAAAGAAAAAAAGAGGCGCAATGAGGTAGCTGTGTGACTAAGCTAAGCGACCCTAGTGGCCGACACAAACACCTGGCCCATCTAGGAGTGGCACTGCAGTGTCAGACAGGATGGCCCTTCAAAAAAATACTCCCCAAACAGCACATGACGCAAAGAAAAAAAGAGGCGCAATGACGTAGCTGTGTGACTAAGCTCAGCGACCCAAGTGGCCGACACAAACACCTGGCCCATCTAGGAGTGGCACTGCAGTGTCACGCAGGAAGGCCCTTCAAAAAAATACTCTTTTCTTTTTTATAGCGAGAGGATGAGTGCTTCCATCCTCATGTGAAGCTGAACCACTAGCCATGAACATAGGCCAGGGCCTCAGCCGTTCCTTGCCACTCCGTGTCGTAAATGGCATATTGGCAAGTTTACACTTCTCCTCAGACGCTTTTAATTTTGATTATTGGGTCATTTTACTGAACTTTTGTGTTATGGATTTTACATGCTCTGTACTATGACATTGGGCATCGGCCTTGGCAGGAGCAGGGAGCTGGCGCCGGACAGACACTCCAATAGCGGACCCCCGTGTGGAAGACGCGTTTCACCCGCTAGGGCTTGTTCACTTCCGGGTTCCAGAAGTGAACAAGCCCTAGCGGGTGAAACGCGTCTTCCACATGGGGGTCCGCTATTGGAGTGTCTGTCCGGCGCCTGCTCCCTGCTCCTGACCCATGCACTGATCTACCTCTCTGCCCACTGATTGAAGTATCGTAAGCCAGCGCTGCTCTGTGGATACACTGGCAGCAACATTTCATCCTGACACCTCACTAATATAAGTATATTCACCATTTGAGTAGAGTTTATTATTATTCGTTTCTTTAGATAATAGCCCTGCCCTCTGTCAAGGGCGACAACTTTAATCCCCAACAGTGGTTAATACCTATCTAATCCTTATGCTATCAGTTAACTCTTTGTTGTGGGGTATTTGGTAAATACCTTCAGTCAATTGTACTACAAATCATGGAGTAGCCTCTTCTTTTCTCCTCCTACCCTGCATTATTAGCCTAGGATTTTTTGTCCTTGTCCAAACACATAATCAATCAACTTGCTGTTTTTTTTATAAACATTGCGTGGGCACTGTTATCTAGATTTCTCTGTGCACAATACATACATGTCTGTGTTCAGTAGTATCTAAGCCAAATTTCCCCTGTAATATTACTGCATTTTGGGATAATTCATATCCCCTAAGAGGATTTCAACGGTATTGCAATTTTTATTGTGGGGATCATCTCATATGAGTGACTTTATCATCAGCAATATTTTGTACCATATAAATATATTTCCTAACGTGGATTACAATCCCTATTCCTGGGAAATATCAACTAAGACATAATTCTATCTCTTTATCTGTCTCGTGGACTCTCATCCTCGATTCACGGAGCACAGAACCACGAAAGTGGGTGCTGCTGAACCGTGCCTAACGTGGAAAGCAGATCCACCTATTTCGTACCTATCCTTTTATTTCCTTTTTCCCTCCTACTCTCTCTATCCTTTTTCTCCCTATTATTCCTATATAGGTGCACTCTCATTGGTGGGCTGATCATACTACCCTCTACTATCATACCAGGTTTAGTACCAGGAAAGGCGACTACCTGCGAACACCCGGTGTTGTAGAGTAGGAACTGCTTCCTCTCTGTGTGAGAAGAACACGCCAACAGCAGTATCACCACTATTTCTTTCATATATTTTCCTATGTCAGTCGGTGAATGCTCAGTGCAGATTAATGCATTTTTCATTTTACAATTATGGCATTTTTTGAATGATTCAGGTGCTAAGAGTCTGGCGACCTTGTAACAGTAATATATCCACTTGACACAAGTGATCATAGTTGGAGATATATACATTTGTGCTCTGACCACTCCTCGGTCCTATCAATACAGTTACCTGTACTGGTCAGGGGAAATGGTGGTATGACAATTTCATGTCTACATACCTTTCCAATCACTCTTCAATCGAAGAGACCAGAACATTTTAATATTTCTTAATATTTCTCTGTATATATTTTTTCACATTGTTTGGATCATTAAAGTGGGTAAAAAGTGATTATATTTATACTAATAAAAGTTACGTCTTAAACATTCTCTATCATCCCACCTATATCATAGGAACTTCCTTTTTACTACTTAGAGTGCACCCACACAAGATCCTTCTCTTTCTCCCTTATTAGTCCATGTACTTTCTGGCTCTGGGCGCACCACCAATTAGGACAACACATAGGAGAAAATTTTAGATATTTTCTCGTTCCCATCATTTATGGGTTATCAATAGTCCGACTTTGGTTTTTTCCAATTGACTATAACTTTGTGACCGATGCCCTATCACCCCTCGCTTTTGTATTAGAGTATGACAGGTGAGGCTCTGCCTTCCCTGCCTATCCAGACCGCATGTCACTGAGAGGCAATTACTGTTCTGCTATAAGCATGAAGATGGATTTACATTTAAATGGGGAGATTTAGGGGGCAATTTATTAAACCTTCTTAAGAGTACAAGAAGAAATGTTGCCCATAGCAACCAATCAGATCAGGGGCGTTTCTAGAGAGGAGGAGGCCCGTGTGCAGGCTACAGCTGGGCCTCCTCCTCTCTAGTCGGCAGCGCTGTGTAGACTCTGGGTACCAGGGTCCCTAGAGGACCCTAGCGCTGTCCCAGAGTCTATAGCACATGCACAGATCTCTGGGAAAATGGCAGGGCGGCCATTTTCCAAGTGATTTACCTACTGCACATGCGCGATACACTGGAAAAAGGTGCTGCACCATTTCCCCAGTGATTTTGGCAGTGCTGCTGCTGCGCTGCGGGACTCCGGAGGGTAAGTATTTCTATTAATGGGTGTGCAGTGTGGACCCCCCTGAACCCCTGGGGGCCCATGTGCACCGCACACACTGCACCCATTATAAATACGCCAGTGAATCAGACTCTAGCTATCATTTTATAGATTGTACTCGATAAATAATAGTTAGAATCTGATTGGTTGCTATTCCCCACATCTCCACTTGTCCTCTTTAGAAGGTTTGATAAATCTTAGTATGACTGGATATAAGCAAAGCAATGTAACTGTCTACAATTTGTTCATGTTATTAGTTTTATTGTGAAATTTGAAAAAAATATAAGGCGCCCATCATTTTATTGTGATCACTTACACTTTAACTTTAAGCTAGCTTAGCACTATAAATAAAGACACGGACACCAATAGCTAGATTTAAAAGGTCAGACGGTATTTATTGATGACTGACCGGAACTTTAAACTAGATTTTATGTTGGAGGATGGCAAAGATAAAGGCGCTACCAAACGCCAGCTCCAGTCATCTGATTATATCACCGAAACTGAGGAGGGGACTATCACAACAACCACCTCCTACATGCCTAACCCGCATTGTGCAGGACCCACCACTCTTTCCTCTGGCAAATATGGATGCTCCCCTAGGGGAGCGTCCGATTGTCCAACCGCAGGGTAAGGACACACTCGCCGTCCATTCCGAAAGAGGGTGCCCCACAATGACCACTTAGGCCTATATGACCGCTGGCTGGTAGCGACTTTCCCGCCTATCTGGCTTTTAATAGCCGACAAAAGATAAAACCAGAACAGAAAATTGACATCAGAGAAAAACATGAGAGAGGGCGGGAGGGGCTGTCCAAATGGCAAGAGGTAGTATGAAGCACATGACCCAAGCTTTTATATGCACTGAGGCCTACACCCACACACACTGATGGACAAGGAAAACACCTATAGAAAATTCCCAAGGACCCTTGGAAAAACTACCTAGCAACTGCTTTGTCATAAACAACCAGTCACAAAAAATGGGCCTCTTATATGGTGTCGTGCTTATTCAGCCCTCATCTAATCTTATAACTAGTTGAAAATGCCAAGTATTAGAATCAAAGGTAATGGATAATATGTAATGTATGGCAGTCAGCATTTAGTCCAGCAGAAAAAACCCCCCCACATTTTGACGGTAAAGAAATATAGCACCATTTAAAGCTGCAGACAATGATTTACCTATTCAACTTAAAATCCCCATTTACAAGCAGAACCTTGAAAGTTGCCGCTGGTATCAATTTTTATAGAAATGCAATAGTCAATTCAACGTGTTTTATTTTTCGTGTGATTGTCCACTGTTTACTTGTGACAATTAATTCAAAATAGTCTCTATTGGTAATGTATAAAATAAAAAGGATATTTAATGACCTTTCAATTTAAGAGCTAACCTTGCAAGTGGGAAATATAATTCTGTATTGATTGATAGATCGGTCTGTTTATTTTTGTTTTCAGAAAAGACACGTCTGTAAAAAAAAATAAAAGGGAAAAAGTCAGTCAGAAAACTTTATTGATTTACTGATGTTATTCAATATACATTAACAAAGGAAGAATGTAAACATTAATTAATTAGGTACTTATGGACGTATATGCACACACAAATTACTGAGTTTTAAATATACATATAGCATCTTAGGCACACATCTGGCCAAATGCACATTTATACAGTGAGTTTTTCTGTTAGCTTCTATTTTCTGGCATAATATCTAAAGTACACTTTAGTTTAAAGGGACAAAGAAAATAATAATATTATTATTTTTATTATTATTATTATTATTATTATTATTATTTAAGAACAATATCTTTCACACTACCTTTAATAAATTATTTAAAAATATATATATATATTTTAATAATTAAAAATAAAAAATATTTAAAAAGTTCAATTTTTTCAGTTAAGACATAGTTATCAAATACTGTATGTTTAATACAATAAAAATGTCATGTACACATAATGAGGAGCCCTGTTTTACAAAGGCAGAACTGACGTAAGTGAGATAACTACAGCTGCAAAATCTGAATCAACCCTCTGTAGCATGTGGCAGCACCAACAATAGCCTTATTGTAGTGCTGCATTGGGGACATACAGTGCTTCTAATGTGGAACACCTTCATTACTAGCTGAACAGGCCACGTTGGTGCTACTTCAGGAGCAAGCTGCTTTGAGCTTGGACAATATATTGAGGTCTTCTCAGGGCATGAAGAGCCACTGGCCCTGGTGCTACTGCTATAGCCACTACTTCTATTGCTATGTCACTGTCTATAATGAACACTAACATGTTAAAAAGACAACATTAGAGAAGAGAAAACAAAGTACACTGATTGGCAAACTTGACTAAGTTGTATTCAGCCAATATTTTCAATGGACATTTTGTATACACAAGCTCATACGTCAGTAGTTAACTGAAGTCAAAAATCATTTCAGTGAATAAACCACTTATACACTTATTACTTGAGCCTACTAATCCAATGTTGATCGCACACAGAAAGATTTTTATTAATCGGTGTCATTGATTTGCGCAAATTGACCAATTATCATACAGCGTATGATGCCATCCTGACCAACTAAAAGCCAACTGAATTTAATCTAAACAGCAACAAAGATTTGTAGAGAGGCAGCATGGGCTGGAGTCTACTGTAGTAGACTTGAAGGGTCAGCATGTTGCTGCTATCCATGTACATTGCTATGTTTTTATCTGCAAGAACAAATATTAATCAGCATTAGGACAATGAGGGCTCAATCAGAAACATGTATTATTTTATAAAGGTGTGATGGAATGGGCTTTAGAGCCATGGATGGCAGTATAAGGAAGCCATATCTGGTTTCTGGCATAAAATGTTATTCTAATCTATCGATTGGATTTGACCAATAGAAAAAAAAAGAAAGTGAGTATGACCAGTGAGTGTTATCGGCACATGTGTGAGGTCATTGACAACGCTTAAATACTAGAATAGGTCCCCTTGTACAGAGACTACCCTCATTACAGCCCTCCTCCCTTATGTAAATAATCTAAAAGTCTAATTCATGTACACAATGCTGATGTTTGTGCAACAAAGTGATTATCAGCAGACTGCGCATGTACTGCGATCGCATTATGAATGCGACAAGGTACCTTTGTGATCGCGCTCACGAAATTTTATACACAGAGCGACTGAGGGGGGGTGGCAGAAAAAAAGCAGGTGTGTCATGGCCGTTTTAGAGGCATGTATCTGTCTTCAGTTGCGATCATAGAGCAATATAGTGCCAGCTACTGCCGCTGACAGTTTACATAGCCATAGGTCAACCCTAGGAGTCGATGTTCCTAGTTACTGCATCAGTGCTGCATATGAGTATGCAATTGTGGAGGACCTTGCAATAGGCTTTGGTGGGCATCTATCTTCTTTCCTGGATGGCAGGTACACTTGCGATGATTAGCTGTTCCGTAATCTAGAAAAACGCTGCTGCATATGCATATGTATACAAACATGAATTAGGCCCATTATTATGTATATATCACTGTAGGGAACTGTTGACACACTTACCGTCTGTACCATGTCCTCGTTTCACCCTTGCCACCAACTCCTATTGTTAGGCGCCGGGGTCCGCAATGTCAACGCGGCCCGGCGCCTAGCAACTAGGGACGCCGTGCGCGTTCAGCCGCTGGCTTCCTAGCAACGCTAGACGTCGGGCGCGCTGAGCCGCACGGTCCCTAGCAACGGGGACGCCACGGGCGGACCGCGTTCCCCGTTGCAGGGTCTAATTGCACACACACTTGTCTTCTGGCCGTGCAGCAAGGCAGCTGCACGGCATTAATACCAATCAGGCTCTGAACAGCTGATTGGAGGACTCCCTGCTAAATACCTGCCCAGTGCTGCACACAGACGCCGGTAATAGCTTCCTGCATGCTGCCTTGGTTTGCTGAACGTCTGTTCCTGTCCTGCTGTATCCGGTCATTCCTGTCCTCAGAAGTTCCGTATCTTGGAGTTGTCATCTCATCCCAAGAAGTCGTTTGGTCCCCTGTTGTCCTCAACGATCACCAGAGAATATCGTGTGGTGTTCGTGAGTTACGGCTCTGCCGTATGTTGCAGCTCAGCTGCTATTTCTTTATATTCTGTTTCGGAGCATTTGCGGAGGGTTCCGCTTCCACAAGTCCTCTCCGGAACTCGGCGGTGCCGGGTAGGAGAGTAGACAAGTGGATATTTTGGTTGTCCTTTTCCCTGGCGGTTTTTCTGCACATATTCTAGTTTTTAGTTTCTTGTAGCCCCTGGCCTGGTTGTTTAGTCAGAGGGCCCCTTGTTATCACCCTGTCTCGGATTTCCCTTTGTCTCCCATTAAGACCTGAGGGGGCATCGGAGTTGGGCAGACATAATCCGCCCTTCAAACGCGGCTGCCATGGGCTCAAGCAACCATAGTCTCGCAGGGGATTTCTGACAGCACGGGCGAGACAACGGAGTTAGGGCGCAAGGGGCTATTTTCCATTCCCGCTCCCTTCCCCAGCATTTCGTTCCAGTGCTCCGGTCCTCGCAAAAGATCTCCTCAGACCAGAGTGCTGGAATCATAACATTATTACCGGCCATACCAAAAAATTAAAATTAAACAGGGCTTTAATTTTTTCCTCTCATTCAGTTTTCGTTAAAGTTTTTTGGCCGCATGAATCCGACAGCTTTAGGGCCAAATCCTGGCCAGCTCTTAGTCAATCAGATTCAAGAACTTACTCAGATGGTTCAGGATCTTTCTCTTCGGGTGAGGTCGCAGGAAGATCTTTTGAGAGCCTCCCCAAAGGTGGTCCCTGAACCAAAGATGCATTTGCCCGACCGTTTTTCTGGTGATAGAAAAGATTTTTTTACTTTTAAAGAGTCCTGTAAACTTTATTTTCGTTTAAGACCTACTTCCTCTGGTACTGAATCTCAGCGGGTTGGGATTATTATTTCTTTACTCCAGGGGGATCCTCAGACCTGGGCATTCGGTTTAAGAGCAGAGGATCCTGCGTTGTTGTCAGTAGACACTTTCTTTAAATCTTTAGGGCTTTTGTATGGTGACCCAGATAGAGAGGCGTCCGCTGAAAGTCAGCTGCGCGCTCTCAAACAAGGTAGAAATCCTGCAGAGGTTTATTGTACTGAGTTTCGCCGTTGGTCGAACGACTGTGGCTGGAATGACCCAGCCCTGCGCAGTCAGTTTCGCCTCGGCTTATCAGAGTCTATTAAAGACAGTCTCCTCCAGTACCCCGCTCCTGAGACTCTCGATAAACTCATGGAGCTTTCTATTAAGATTGATCGTCGTCTCAGAGAGCGGAGAGCTGAAAGAGGAACATCTGTAAGGTCAAGTCCTTGTGTTTATTCCATTCCAGAAGACGTCGAGGAGCCCATGCAGATGGGTCTCTCCCGGCTGTCTCCTGAGGAAAGGACCAGAAGGCAAAATTCCGGTCTTTGTTTGTACTGTGGTGGTAAGGGACATTTTGCTCGTAACTGTCCGAACAAGTCGGGAAACGCTTTGACCAGGTGAATTGTGAGGTGGTTCACCTAGGTCTGCAGCTCATCTCCTCAAATAACTCTCTTTTAGTTCCAGTTAAGGTTTCCTTTGACAGCCTCAGTTCTTTGGTGTCGGCTTTTGTTGACAGTGGAGCTGCAGGAAACTTTATGGATTTAACTTGGGCTAAGGCCTTAGGCATTCCTCAGTTACCATTGGGTAGGTGTGTCACCATGCATGGCTTAGATGGGAGTCCGCTTTCCAACAGGGTTATTACTCACCGTACACCTCCCGTAGTACTTACAGTAGGAGCTTTACATTCCGAAAAGATCGAGTTCTATCTAACACATTGCCCAGCAGTTCCAGTTGTTCTGGGTCACCCTTGGCTGGCCTTCCATAATCCCACCATTGATTGGCGGTCCGGGGAGATTTCACAATGGGTTACTTTTTGTGCTAAGGAATGTATTTCGTTTCCAGTTAGAGTAGCAGCTATCATTCCAGAACTCATTCCTGTGGAATACCAGGAGTTTGCCGATGTATTCTCCAAAGGCAATGCGGACATTCTGCCTCCCCATCGGCCTTATGATTGTGCTATTGAGCTAATCCCTGGTGCCGCATTGCCAAAGGGGAGATTATATGCATTGTCCGGGCCAGAAACTTCGGCTATGAATGACTATGTTCAGGAGAGCTTACAGAAAGGTTTTATTAGACCATCAAAATCCCCTTTAAGTGCTGTTTTTTTCTTTGTGGAGAAAAAGGATGGCTCGCTTAGACCATGCATAGATTTTAGAGCCTTGAATAAAATCTCAGTCAAAAACACTTTGCCGTTGATTTCTGTACTCTTTGATCAGTTATGTTCTGCTGTGATTTTTTCTAAAATTGACCTGAGAGGAGCTTACAACCTCATCCGAATTAAATCTGGAGATGAGTGGAAGACGGCTTTCAGTACTCAGTCGGGTCACTACGAATACCTGGTGATGCCGTTCGGCCTGTCTAATGCTCCAGCAGTTTTTCAAGACCTCATTAACGATGTGCTCCGTGACTTCCTAGGGAAATTTGTGGTCGTTTATTTAGACGACATCTTGATTTTTTCTGAATCGATGGAACAACATATCACCCAGGTGCGTCTGGTTCTTCAAAAGTTACGTGAGAATCGTTTATATGCCAAGCTGGAGAAGTGTGAATTTCACGTCACAAAAGTATCTTTTTTAGGGTACATAATTTCCCCTCAGGGATTTTCCATGGAACCTAAGAAGCTTCAGGCCATCCTTAATTGGGCGCAACCCACCAATTTAAAAGCAATTCAGCGCTTTTTAGGGTTTGCGAATTATTATAGGAGGTTCATTCATTCTTTTTCTGACCTGGTTGCTCCCATTGTGGCTCTGACAAAGAAAGGAGCGGATCCTACCAACTGGTCGCATGAAGCTGAGTTGTCCTTCCGGGCTCTGAAACAAGCCTTTGTCTCAGCTCCAGTCCTCAGACATCCTAATCCGGAATTGCCCTTTGTTGTGGAGGTTGATGCCTCAGAGGTTGGAGTGGGGGCTGTCCTTTCTCAAAAGGATCCGGTGTCTTTGGACTTACATCCTTGTGCCTTTATGTCCAGAAAGTTCTCCTCCGCTGAATCCAATTATGACGTTGGTAATCGGGAGTTACTGGCGGTAAAGTGGGCTTTTGAGGTGTGGAGGCATTGGCTGGAAGGAGCGAAGCATACTATTTCGGTATTGACTGACCATAAGAACCTGCAATACATTGAATCTGCTAAACGGCTTAATGCCCGGCAGGCACGTTGGGCATTATTTTTTACTCGTTTCAAATTTATAATCACTTTCAGGCCTGGTTCCAAGAATACTAAAGCTGATGCCCTGTCACGTAGCTTTCTTCCGGTTCACAATAACAATCCTGTTGTTACCCCAATACTTCCATCTTCGGTCATCCGGGCAGGCCTCACACAGGATTTATTTACCCAGTTAAACCAACTTCAACATCAAGCTCCTAGATTTACTCCTGCTGGTCGTCTTTACGTTCCTGAATTTTTGAGAGCTACTGTTTTAACTGAATTCCATGACAACAAAGTTTCAGGGCATCCGGGAATCACTAAAACATTGGAGTTAGTCTCTCGCTCAGTATGGTGGCCTAGTATTTCTAAAGACGTTAGGGAATTTGTTTATTCATGTCAGGTTTGTGCACAGCATAAGGTTCCCCGTTCCTTGCCTATAGGGCAACTTATGCCCTTAAGTGTCCCTCTCAGGCCATGGTCTCATATTTCCATGGATTTTGTGGTTGACCTTCCCCTTTCAGCCGGATTCCGAGTCATATGGGTGGTAGTGGACCGTTTTAGTAAAATGGCTCATTTTATTGCTCTTCCCCGATTGCCTTCTGCTCAAGGGTTGGCAGTTTTGTTCCTCCGCCATGTGTTCAGGCTTCATGGGTTGACCACTGATATTGTTTCTGATCGGGGTCCACAATTCGTCGCACAATTCTGGAAATGTTTTTGTGCTTCATTAAAGATGAAACTGTCGTTAACATCCGGTTACCACCCACAATCCAACGGGCAAACCGAACGAGTTAACCAGTCATTGAAACAATATCTGCGCTTGTATTCAGACAAACTCCAGAATGATTGGTCCGAGTTTCTTCCTTTGGCTGAATTTGCTTACAATAATTCTCGTCATTTCTCCACTAAAGAGTCTCCTTTCTTTTCAGTTTTTGGTTTTCACGCCAGAGCTAATTCTTTTTTTCATCATTCTCCAATCTCCTCGCTGACTTTAACCTCCCATCTCAGAGCAATTTGGAAAAAAGTGCACCTTGCTCTCAGAAAAGCGGCCTTTCGAGAGAAGAAATTTTCTGACAGGCTCCGACGTCCTTGCACTTTTAAGGTGGGAGATAAGGTGTGGTTGTCAACTCGCAACATCAGGCTTCGACAATCCTCGGCTAGACTGGGACCCAAATTTATTGGACCATTTCTTGTTATTAAAAGAGTCAACCCAGTTGCCTTTCGGCTACGTTTACCAAGATCTCTCAAGATTGGAAATACGTTTCACTGTTCCCTGTTGAAACAACACGTTTCTTCCAGTAGATTTCCTCGGAGGATCTCTCAGGGTAGATCTCCAGTGGATGTACAGGGACAACAGGAGTTCTTGGTAGAGAAAGTTCTTGATTCCAAATTGTCCCGGGGTCGGCTTTATTTTTTAGTTCACTGGAAAGGCTATGGTCCGGAGGAAAGGTCTTGGGTCCTAGATAAGGATCTTCATGCCCCTAGGCTCAAGAGGGCATTTTTTCGGGAATTTCCTCAGAAACCTGGCTTTAGGGGTTCCTTGACCCCTCCTCAAGGGGGGGGGGGTACTGTTAGGCGCCGGGGTCCGCAATGTCCGCGCGGCCCGGCGCCTAGCAACTAGGGACGCCGTGCGCGTTCAGCCGCCGGCTTCCTAGCAACGCTAGACGCCGGGCACGCTGAGCCGCACGGACCCTAGCAACGGGGACGCCATGGGCGGACCGCGTTCCCCATTGCAGGGTCTAATTGCACACACACTAGTCTTCTGGCCATGCAGCAAGGCAGCTGCACGGCATTAATACTAATCAGGCTCTG